>NC_092053.1:88927150-89216520 GCF_003086295.3 Arachis hypogaea
AGGATTGTGCAGACTGCTGAAGAACCCAAGAGGTATTAGAGTATTAGCCACTGAAAAGAGAGGCCCCAAGGAAAGCCTACGGCCAGAAAAGAAAGATCAACAAAAGGAAAGATGAAACGCAGAAACAAAGCAAAAAGGGTTGGAAGAAAGAAAGATTCCAACAGAGGGGCTTTCCAAAGGTGACAAAGTGCAACTGATATATCAACAGCTGGGGGCAAATCAACAAACCGAGGATACTACACTGTCAGCAACATACTCTCATTAGAGCATGCTGAAATTGAACACCAGAGAACAAAGAAGAGGATCACGGTCAGAGGAGACAAATTGAGGCCCTACAAGCACCAACCACCATAAAAGAAAGCCTCAATGTCAAGCTAATGACAATAAAAGAGCGCTCCATGGGAGGCAACCCATGCTTTAAGATTCATGTCATTTTAAATTCAATAAGTTATGATCATTGAGCATGAATTCTTTCTCTTTTCATGAACATGTCCATTGACTGCATGCACTGTTTTGAAACATATGCTAAGTTTGGTGTGCCTTCAAGCACACTAAACCAATGTCACAAATAATTCCATTTTGCATGTTGGAGTGTCTTGACAAAGCATATGGCCAAACACTAAGTTTGGTGTCCACATAGCTTCATGAAAATTAGAAATTCATGCATCAATAATCATACAATTGTTGTTTTCCAAAATCTTATAAATGGAAAAATTCTTTTCCAGTAATGAAGCATCAATTGTGATGTACCCTTTGACAAGAAACAAGTTTGGTGTTCATCAAACCTTGATACACCGATTTAGGGAACAATTGATCCTTCATGAAAAAAAAAGAGAAAAAGAAATTAGGAGAAAGCAATTCTTATAACATTTAACAATGAATATTCACTAATTGAGGAAGAACATAATTTCTTTATATGACCAACATTAAGTTTGGTGTCCTCCAAGGAGAGTCACGGTTCAAATGGATATGAGAATTGATGATTCATATAATATTAATAAAAGGACACTCTTGCCACGGTTGGACAAAACTAATAAATGTTGTCTTGTGGTGATGACTAGGTGGTCAAAGAATCTTCAATGAAAGAGACAAGACGAAGGAAAGCATAGCATGAGGACAAAATCTCATCACATGCTTCAAAAAGGAAATCTGCCACTCCTTGAGAATGTTCACGGCAAAAGCAAGTGAAGAAGCTAGTTTGTCTTCATTCATCCTTACATGCACACCTTTGATTCCCATAAGTCTAATTGCATCCTAGCCCTTCATTGTTCATTTAAAAACATACCACCTTCAAGCCATGCACATGACCGAATCACTCTAACCTTGGAACTTCATTCTCTTCATCACTCCTCAACATAACAAGCTCGGTTCAACATTTCTCTTGCATTAAACTCCAACCATTTAAACTTGCCTTCATCCTTTCTTGTCATAGCAAGTTCGATCTAAATTTCTTCTTGCTCCAAACACACATCAAACTCTCCAACATTCTTCACACTCCTTCTAACACAAGACCAACCAAGTGATCATGGCCTCCTCCTCAAGAACCAAACGAAGAAAAGGGAAAGATCCCATGGTGGAGGAAGACACACATGAATATGACCAACGGAGATTCAAGTCTTGGTTCCATCAAATGCAAATTGAATGGATGAACGAGAAAAGAATCTATCCTGAAATTCCACTCTTGTTGCCGGATGATGGATGTCAAGAAATGAAGGACAAAATTCGAAAGAGGAGGTGGGAGGAACTTGCATCACCAGCCACCCGAATCAATGCCAATATCATAAGAGAGTTCTATGCAAATGTCTCAAGGCTTGACATGCGTGAGCCCCCAACGTACAAGAGCTATGTGCAGGGGGTGGAAGTAGACTTTAGCCCGGATGCAATCAAGAAAGTCTTGAGACTAAAGTCAGTCCGCTTTAGTGAACCGGAATACCAACAAAGATTGAATGAGGATCAGGATTATGATGAGATTGCGAGAGATATTTGTATGGAGAACTCAGAGTGGGAAGGAGATGACAAGAACAAATATAAGTATCTGAAGAGATGTAACCTCACCCCGGAAGCAAAAGGATGGTATGAGTTGATGAAAAGATCAATTCTGGGCACAGTGAACACCTCAGAAGTTAACAGGGAGAGAGCCGTGATGTTGCATTGCATCATTGTGGGAGGAGAGATAAGAGTTCATAAAATCCTTGCAAAAGACATTCAAAAGCTGGCTGAGAAGAATTTGGCCGGATCTTGGTTGTACTATCCGAGTACCATTTGGAGGTTGTGTGCAAAGGCTAAAGTTCCAATGGAAGAGGAGAATCCAATGTGGTTAAGCCAAGGCATGCCCATAACCATTGAACGAATGATGATGCCCCTGAAGCACATCAAGACTGAAGACCACATGGAATAAGGGAAAGAGAAGAACCAATGGAAGAAGATGAGCCACACATAGAAGAAGAGCCACAAGAGGAGGAGGAACAGCCGCACTTTTTCCCACATGGCAATATGGATATGACTCAAATGCAGGAAGCAATTGGAAGATTATCACAACAGTACATGAGAATTCAAGAAAGGCAAGAGGAATATCATTTACTATACATGAAAAACCAACAAGCACAGGAAGAACGGGAGCTAAGAATGATGAACAAACAAAGTGAATTCGAGTCAAGATTCATTGTGATGCAAGAAGAACATGCTTTTCAATCTCATGAATCATTTGGAAAGTTGGAACAAATGCAAGCTGAAAATTTGAGGGCTCTCAAAGAGTTCACAACACTCTAAGATGCAAGGTATGAAGTACAAGCCGATTACAACATCAATAGCCAAATCAAACTAAACTATATTGGAGAACATTTACACAACATGGATCCGGCTTTCCCAACTTTTGATGAATTCTTCAAAAAGAGAAGTGAGGTAGAGGTAAGCAATGCTATGAGACTTGAAGATAGAGTAGAGGAAGCAATGAATAGAGCTGGGTTCTGGCGGGATCAACAGACAACAGACATGGACACAGGGAACACCAGCAACCAGGTGTATGAAAGAAGAAAGAAAAAGCATGACAAATAAAAGGTGGACTTGATCCTTGTTCAACACTAAGAAAGCATGCATTGTGTCTGTTTTAAGTGGTCCTTGCATCTTTAAGTAGTTATCATAATTAGTAGTCTTTGCATTTTGTTTGTTTCTCTTAGAATAAGTAAGCTAGTCTATGTGTGTGCTTGTGTGTTTACTTTCACTTAGCAAAAAGTATGTTTTGTCCCTGCATCTTTAAGTTCAATAAAAGAAATGTTTGAATGTGAAGTAAGATAGTCTCTGTTAGATAGAAGTAGAATAAAAGTAAGTGGTGGTATGTGTGTGATTGTATAATAGCTCACTTTTAGTGAATAAAGAGCCAGGATATCTCCTTCTAAGTATAGAGTGGCCTACTGTCTATGAATCTCAATCGAATAAAAATCCTTGGTTAGAAAGAAAAAAAAAAAAGATGTGACAGAACAAAAGAAAAACAAAAAGAAACAAAGCTGGACACCAATAGCTTGAACCTTAGAATATATGCCTGTGGTGTCTTTGTATTAGGATCTGCTTGGATTATTAAGTTCTTTGGAGTGCATCAACACTCGGTGACTTGGGTTAACTAACCCGGGATCATCAGCTGAAAGTCCACTATCATGAGCAACCTAACTACAAGGCACTTAGTAGCCCAAAGAGGTGCTGGGCATCAATGTTCTAAGAAGGAATGTGAGCCAAGTGTCTATAGTGAATAATGTGTCAAGTATAAAGAAAAGGAAATGAACTTGCTACACATGACACTCAAATAAAGCTTATAAACAAAGTAATAGCCAAGGATAAAGGAATAATGAGAGGTCATAGCTGTATGTTACTTGAAGCTTGAAGGAGACTTTCTAGGCCTAGGAGTCAATAAGAAGTGAGTATTTACATATCCACACAAAATCCCATGAACTATCAATAATACTCTGCTAGCATGAACATCCTCTTCCTTTTCATTTTTTCTTCTCAATAAATCTTTTCTTGCTTGGGGACAAGCAAGCTTTAAGTTTGGTGTTGTGATGACAAGTCATCTTAGCCTAGTTTCACTAGGCCTTTTCTTTAGTTTTCAATTGAATTATGCACTTTCTTGAGACATAAGCAAGCTAATTGGGTAGATTTTCATGTTTCCTTTGATTTAATCAACCATGTATGAATTCATGCTATCTCATGAGGTTTTATACTATAATTGTCACATATTATGAAAGAATGAATATCTCATGATTTTAAGCATAGCTTTGATGTGTTTGGTTGATTAATGATAGGTGAAGAAAGCTTGGAGAAAGGTTGAAGCAAGAAGGAATAGCTAGGAGTAAAGAGAGGACAATGGAATAAGTGAAATTGAACCAGGAAGCAAAAAGCTGGACCTAAAGTTAGCCTCAAACTTTTGCACAAAATTTTGGGTGAAAAGTTAGCTCCAACGTTAGCCCCTAACTTTTGGGCTAACGTTGGAACTTGAAAATCACTCCCTGGGCACCAAAAGTTTGCGCCAACATTAGCCCCTAACTTTTGGGCTAACGTTGGCACATCAAAATCACCCCTGGGCACCAAAAGTTTGCGCCAACGTTAGCCCCTAACTTGGTGGCTAACGTTGGCATAAGAAAAACCTCCCTGGACACCAAAAGTTTGCGCCAACGTTAGCCCCTAACTTTTGGGCTAACGTTGGCACATGAAAAATACAAGGGGAGGAGCAAAAGTTTGCGCCAACGTTAGCCTCTAACTTTTGGGCTAACGTTGGCGCCATAAGTACACATTAGGAGGCCAATGTTGGAGCAAAAGTTAGACCCCTAACTTTTGTCCCAACGTGGATAGCAGCAAGTTATGGTGGCTGATATGAAAAGTTGGAGCAAAAGTTAGCCCCTAACTTTTGCTCAAACTTTTACTCCAACTTTTGCAAAACTCCAACCCGGTTCATTTGGTTCACTTTGGTTCTTCTCCAAACTCCAAGAGCAATCAACCAAGGCCTCTTTCAACCCAATTCCACCAAGAGAAAAGGCCCAACTCAAGGCTTGAAGATCATTTGAAGAAAGTGTATAAATAGGATAGAATTCAAGTTCTTCGGGGAGCTTTCCCTTTTGAATTTTCATAATAGTTTTCGGAGAGCTTTGGATATTGAGTGATCTTTAATTTCTTAGTCTTGGGGAAGGAGAATTCACTTCTCTTCCTCTTAGTTTTATTGCTTTCAATTTCAATTACAATTGTCTTGGATCTTGGGTTGGAGAATTGAAGAAATTCTGTTTCAATCTCATCCTTGGATCTCTCTGCTTTATTTACTGCTTGATTGAATTTAATTTCTGTTAATTGCTCTTCATCTACTTTCCTTGCAATTTACAATTCCCTTGCAATTGTTCTTGTTGGATCTAGGAAGGCATTGAGATCTAGACTCGGTTTTCTAGTCTCTGGGTCCTGAGATCTGAACTTTCAATTTTTAATTCTCTGTTTACTGTTTTCATGTTCATTTACTTTTCTGCTTCAAGATCCGATTTAACCCAAACCCTCTTCTACTTCTCTGCGTGATGCAAATTTACTTTTCCTTGTTTAATTTCTGCAATTCCAAGTCCCAATCCCCTTTACAATTTAAGTCATTTACATTTCTTGCACTTTAAGATTCCACAATTTACATTTCTTGCATTCTAAGTTTCTGCCATTCAATTTCTTGTTCTTTAAGATTCACCAATTTATTTCCTGTTCTCTTTAATTCCATGCAATTTAATTTCTGCAAATCACAAAACACTCAACCAAATCTTGATTCGCTTGACTAAATTAACCACTAAGCTAAAATTACTCAATCCTTCAATCCCTGTGGGATCGACCTCACTCCCGTGAGTTTTTATTACTTGATGCGACCCGGTACACTTGCCGGTTAGATTTGTGTGTTTTGGGAGAAATTCATTTTTCCACCAAAATACTCATCAGCGTTCAACGCCAGAACAGAGCATGGTTCTGGCGCTGAACGCCAGAAATAGGCAGCATCTGGGCGTTTGAACGCCAGAAATGGACCCTGGAGAAGAGCTGGCGCTGAACGCCCAGAACAAGCATGGTTCTGGCGTTCAACGCCAGAAATGGACTACAAATGGGCGTTCAACGCCTAGAACAAGCACCAATCTGGCGCTGAACGCCCAGAGTTGTGTGCAAGAGCATTTTGCATGCCCAATTTGGTGCAAGGTTGTAAATCCTTGAACACCTCAGGATCTGTGGACCCCACAGGATCCCCACCTACCTCCACTCACTTCTTCTCACCCCTCTTTCACACAATCCCATAAACACTCTTCCCCAAAACCCTTCACCAATCACCTCAATCTCTCTTCCCCATCACCTCTTCACCATTCACATCCATCCACTCTTCCCCATAAACCTACCTCATAAACTCCACCTACCTTCAAAATTCAAAATCAATTTCCCACCCAAACCCACCCTAAATGGCCGAACCTTCACCCCCCTCCCATCCCTATATATTACCCTCCATTCTTCCTCATTTTCACACAACACAACCCTCTCTTCTCTTCTTGGCCGAAACACAACCCCTTCTCCCTCTCCTCCACTTCTTCTTCTTCTTCATCTATTCTTTCTTCTCTTGCTCGAGGGCAAGCAAAATTCTAAGTTTGGTGTGGTAAAAGCATAAGATTTTTGTTTTTCCATTACCATTGATGGCACCTAAGACCGGAGAATCCTCTAGAAAAGGGAAAGGGAAGACAAAAGCTTCCACCTCCGAGTCATGGGAGATGGAAAGGTTCATCTCCAAAGCCTATCAAGACCACTTCTATGATGTTGTGGCCAAGAAGAAGGTGATCCCCGAGGTCCCTTTCAAACTCAAATAAAATGAGTATCCGGAGATCCGACATGAAATTCAAAGAAGAGGTTGGGAAGTTCTAATAAATCCCATCCAACAAGTCGGCATCCTAATGGTTCAAGAGTTCTATGCCAATGTATGGATCACTAGGAACCATGATCAAAGTAAGAACCCGAACCCAAAGAATTATATCACCATGGTTCGGGGGAAATACTTAGATTTTAGTCCGAAAAATGTGAGGTTGGTGTTCAACTTGCCAAACATGGAAGAGAACGCACGCCCCTACACAAGAAGAGTCAACTTTGATCAAAGGTTGGACCAAGTCCTCATGGACATATGTGTAGAAGGAGCTCAATGGAAGATTGACTCAAAAGGCAAACCAGTTCAACTAAGAAGACTGGACCTTAAGCCTGTAGCTAGAGGATGGTTGGAGTTCATTCAATGCTCAATCATTCCCACTAGCAACCGGTCTGAAGTTACTATAGACCAGGCCATCATGATCTATAGCATCATGATTGGAGAAGAGGTGGAAGTTCATGAGATTATACCTCAAGAACTCTACAAGGTGGCTGACAAGTCCTCCACTATGGCAAGGTTAGCCTTTCCTCACCTCATTTGCCACCTATGCAATTCGGCTGGGATTGACATAGAGGGAGATATCCTCATTAAAGAGGACAAACCCATCACTAAGAAAAAGATGGAGCAAGCAAGAGAGCCCATTCATGGAGCTCAAGAGACGCATGAAGCTCATCACCATGAGATCCCGGAGATGCCTCAAATGCATTTTCCTCCACAAAACTATTGGGAGCAAATCAACACCTCCCTAGGAGAATTAAGTTCCAACATGGGACAATTAAGGGTGGAACATCAAGAACACTCCATCATCCTTCATAAAATAAGAGAAGATCAAAAAGCAATGAGGGAGGAGCAACAAAGACAAGGAAGAGACATAGAAGAGCTCAAGGACATCATTGGTTCCTCAAGAAGGAAACGCCACCATCACTAAGGTGGATTCATTCCTTGTTCTTATTTCTTCTGTTTTTCATTTTCTATGTTATGTGCTTATCTATGTTTGTGTCTTTATTACATGATCATTAGTAGTTAGTAACTTTGTCTTAAAGTTATGAATGTCCTATGAATCCATCACCTCTCTTAAATGAAAAATGTTTTAATTCAAAAGAACAAGAAGTACATGAGTTTCAAATTTATCCTTGAACTTAGTTTAATTATATTGATGTGGTGACAATGCTTCTTGTTTTCTGAATGAATGCTTGAACAGTGCATATGTCTTTTGAAGTTGTTGTTTAAGAATGTTAAATATGTTGGCTCTTGAAAGAATGATGACAAGGAGACATGTTATTTGATAATCTGAAAAATCATAAAAATGATTCTTGAAGCAAGAAAAAGCAGCAAAGAACAAAGCTTGCAGAAAAAAAAATAGGCGAAAAAAATTAGAAAGAAAAAGAAAAAGCAAGCAGAAAAATCCAAAGCTCTTAAAACCAAGAGGCAAGAGCAAAAAGCCAATAACCCTTAAAACCAAAAGGCAAGGGCAAATAAAAAGGATCCCAAGGCTTTGAGCATCAGTGGATAGGAGGGCCTAAAGGAATAAAATCCTGGTCTAAGCAGCTAAACCAAGCTGTCCCTAACCATGTGCTTGTGGCGTGAAGGTGTCAAGTGAAAACTTGAGACTGAGCGGTTAAAGTCAAGGTCCAAAGCAAAAAAAAGAGTGTGCTTAAGAACCTTGGACACCTCTAATTGGGGACTTTAGCAAAGCTGAGTCACAATCTGAAAAGGTTCACCCAATTATGTGTCTGTGGCATTTATGTATCCGGTGGTAATACTGGAAAACAAAGTTCTTAGGGCCACGACCAAGACTCATAAAATAGCTGTGTTCAAGAATCATCATACTGAACTAGGAGAATCAATAACACTATCTGAACTCTGAGTTCCTATAGATGCCAATCATTCTGAACCTCAATGGATAAAGTGAGATGCCAAAACTATTCAAGAGGCAAAAAGCTACAAGTCCCGCTCATCTGATTGAAGCTATGTTTCATTGATAGTTTGAAATTTATAGTATATTCTCTTCTTTTTATCCTATTTGATTTTCAGTTTCTTGGGGACAAGCAACAATTTAAGTTTGGTGTTGTGATTGGCGGATAATTTATACGCTTTTTGGCATTATTTTTAGTATGTTTTTAGTAGAATCTAGTTACTTTTAGGGATGTTTTCATTAGTTTTTATGTTAAATTCACATTTCTGGACTTTACTATGAGTTTGTATGTTTTTCTGTGATTTCAGGTATTTTCTGGCTGAAATTGAGGGACTTGAGCAAAAATCAGATTCAGAGGTTGAAGAAGGACTGCTGATGCTGTTGGATTATGACCTCCCTGCACTCAAAGTGAATTTTCTGGAGCTACAAAACTCAAAATGGCGCGCTTCCAATTGCATTGGAAAGTCGACATCCAGGGCTTTCCATCAATATATAATAGTCCATACTTTGCCCAAGTTTAGATGACGCAAACTGGCGTTTAACGCCAGCTCTCTGCCCAATTCTGGCGTCCAGCGCCAGAAACATGTTGCAAAGTGGAGTTCAACGCCCAAAATGGCACAAAAGGTGGCGTTCAACTCCAAGAAGGACCTCTACACGTGCAACACTCAAAGCTCAGCCCAAGCACACACCAAGTGGGCCCCGGAAGTGGATTATGCATCAATTACTTACTTCTGTAAACCCTAGTAGCTAGTTTATTATAAATAGGACCTTTTACTATTGTATTAGACATCTTTTGAATCCGGAATTGTATCTTTGGATCATTTTGAGATCTCTAGACCTCCATGGGAGGCTGGCCACTCGGCCATGCTTACCCTCTATTATCACTTATGTATTTTCATACGGTAGAGTTTCTACACTCCATAGATTAAGGTGTGGAGCTCTGTTGTTCCTCAAAGATTAATGCAAAGTACTACTGTTTTTCTATTCAATTCACTTGTTCCGCTTCTAAGATATTCATTCGCACTTCAACCTGAACGTGATGAACGTGACAATCATCATCATTCCCTATGAACGCGTGCCTGGCAACTACTTCCGTTCTACTTTAGATTGAATGAGTATCTCTTAGATCTCTTAATCAGAATCTTCGTGGTATAAGCTAGATTGATGGCGGCATTCATGAGAGTCCGGAAAGTCTAAACCTTGTCCGTGGTATTCCTAGTAGGACTCTGGGATTGAATGACTATGACGAACTCCAAACTCGCGAGTGCTGGGCGTAGTGACAGACGCAAAAGGATAGTAAATCCTATTCCAGTACGATCGAGAACCTCCAAGATGATTAGCCATGCAGTGACAGCGCATCGGACCATTTTTACAGAGAGGAATAGGATGCAACCAACGACAAGGGTGATGCCTCCAGACAATTAGCCGTGCTGTGACAGAGCATTTGGACCATTTTCCCGAGAGAGATCGAAAGTAGCCATTGGCACCGGTGACATCCTTACATAAAGCCAGCCATAGAAAGGAGTAAGATTGATTGGATGAAGACAGCAGGAAAGCAGAGGTTTAGAGGAACGAATGCATCTCCATACGCTTATCTGAAATTCTCACCAATAATTTACATAAGTATTTCTATCCTTAGTTTATTGTTTATTTTCGAAAACTCCATAACTATTTTATATCCGCCTGACTGAGATTTACAAGGTGACCATAGCTTGCTTCATACCAACAATCTCCGTGGGATTCGACCCTTACTCACGTAAGGTATTACTTGGACGACCCAGTGCACTTGCTGGTTAGTTGTGCGAAGTTGTGAACCATGGTATTGGCATCATGTTTTTGGCGCCATTGCCAGGGAAAGAAAGAGCAAAGAATTTTACATAATCAAAGTGTAATCACAATTTCGTGCACCAGTAGTATTGTGCCTCCCTTTGTAACCTTTTTGCCTCCTTCTCGTCTGTAGGAAGTGTTTCTGTTTTGAGGTAGTTAATTATAGGAGTCATCCATCCTTGATCTAGACCTGTTATGGCCAGGACTTTCTCTTCTTCCGAGATTGATGGGTTCTGTAATATTTCCTGGATGAAGCTTCTATTGTTGCCTCCTAGTTTGGTGCTGGCTAGTTTTTAGAGTACGTCAGCTCGGGCATTTTGTTCGCGGGGTATGTGGTGGATCTCATATTTCCGGAGTTGTCTGAGTTGTTCCTTGTTTTTACCCAGGTACTTTTTCATAGTGGGGTCCTTGGCTTGGTAGCTCCCCGTTATTTATGAGGTGATCACCTGTGAGTCGCTGAAGATAATGAGTCTTTGAGCTCCGACCTCTTTAGCCAGCTTTAAACCAGCTAGTAGTGCCTCATATTCCGCCTGGTTGTTTGAGGCAGGGAACCCGAATTTGAGAGAGAGTTCGATTTGGGTTCCTTGATTACTTTCAATTATCACACCTGCGCCGCTTCCAGTCTTATTCGAGGAACCGTCCACGTAGAGATTCCATTCTGTGGGGTTTCTGGGATGTCTGTAAATTCTGCAATGAAGTCGGCTAAGTATTGTGATTTGATGGCTGTCCGAGCTTCGTATTGAAGGTCGAACTCGGACAACTCGACTGCCCATTGTAAGATTCTGCCCGCTAGATCTGTTTTTTGCAATATCCCTTTTATGGGCTAGTTGGTCCGAACCTTAATGGTGTGAGCTTGGAAGTATGGGCGAAGTCGTCGAGATGTTAGTATGAGAGCATAGGCAAATTTTTCTATTTTTTGGTAGTTTAGCTCAGATCCTTGTAATGCTTTATTGATGAAGTATACGGGTTGTTGCCCACTGTCGTCTTCTCGAACTAGTGCTGAGGCTATTGCCCGACTCCCTACTGCGAGGTATAATATGAGTGGTTCTCCTTCTCGTGGCCAAGATAAGATAGGTGGCTGTCCTAGGAATCTTTTGAAATCTTGGAAGGCTTGTTCGCACTCCATTGTCCATTTGAACCTCTTTCCTTTCTTTAGAGTAGCATAGAAGGGAAGAGATCTTATCGCTGATCTCGCTAGGAATCTGGACAGGGCTGCCAATCTCCCGTTGAGTTGTTGTACCTCTTTGACACAAGTTGGGCTCTTCATGGTGAGTATGGCCTGGCATTTATCCGGATTTGCCTCAATTCCTCTTTGTGTGAGCATAAAACCTAAGAACTTGCCAACTTCCACTGCAAAGGTGCATTTTGCAGGATTGAGTCGCATGTCATGCCTCCTTATAGTGTCGAACACTTGGACCAGGTCGGACAATAATATCTCTTCACTTTGTGTCTTTATCAACATGTCGTCCACATAGACTTCCATGACTTTTCCGATATGATCTGAGAAGACTTTATTCATTAGCCTTTGATAAGTAGCTCCCACATTTTTGAGACGAAAAGGCATCACAATGTAGCAGTAGTTTGCTTTTGGTGTTAAAAACGAGGTTTTTTCTTGATCGGGTGAGTACATTGGGATTTGATTGTATCTGGAATATGCATCCATAAATGAGAGGTATTTGTATCCGGAGGAGGCATCTACCAGAGCGTCGATACTTCCCTTTTGATTTTTTCACCAAGACGACGTTAGCTAGCCATAGTGGGTACTTGACTTCTCTTATGAATCCTGCCTCCAGTAGAACTTGTACCTGCTCTTCCACAGCTTGGGATCGTTCGGGTCTGAGTTTTTTACATCTCTGTTGTACTGGCCGAGATCCAGGGTAGACTGCTAGCTTATGACACATTAGCTCGGGGTCTATGCCTGGCATGTCTGCAGCCTTCCACACAAAGAGGTCGGCGTTTTCTCGTAAGAACTGTATGAGTGATTCTTTTATGTCTCCTTTTAGAATTGTGCCAATATTGGTTGTTTTGTCTGGGACGTCTCCGATCTGGACTTTCTCTACTTCGCCTTCAGGTTGTGGATGGAGTTCTTCTCGCCTCTGAACTCCACCAAGTTCAATTGTGTAGAATTCTTCTCCTCTGCCTCTGAGGTTTAGACTTTCGTTATAACAGCGGCGCGCCATCTTCTGATTCGCTTTTGTTGTAGCTATCCCTTCTGCAGTTGGGAATTTAATGCATAGATGTGGAGTTGAGACTATTGCGCCAAGTTGATTTAATGTTGTCCGACCTATTAGGGCATTGTAGGCTGAACTCACGTCGACCACGATGTAATCTATTTTGAGTGTTCTGGATTGTTTTCCTTTTTCGAAGGTTGTGTCTAGTGGGACATATCCTAGTGGTTGCATTGGAGTGTCTTCCAGTCCGAACAGGCTGTTTGGATATGCTATAAGTTCTTTATCTTCCAAGCAAAGCTTGTCGAAGGCAGTTTTGAATAAGATGTCGGCGGAGCTCCCTTGGTCTATCAGTGTGCGGTGGAGATTTGCATTTGCCAGTATAATGGTGATGACCATGGGATCGTCGTGTCCTGAGATGATACCGGATGCATCTTCTTTGGTAAACGTAATTGCAGGGATATCGGGTGTTTCCTCCTTTCCTTCGACGTGATATACTTCTTTGAGATATCTTTTACGAGATGATTTGGAGATTCCTCCTCCTGCAAACCCTCCGTGTATCATATGAACATGTCCTTCTGGTGTACGAGGTGATCGCTCGGTTCGTCCCACCTCCTCGTCCCTTCTCCTTTTTCCTTGCTCATCGTCCCGGGTGGCCAGATACCGATGTAATTTTCCTTCTCTCACTAATTTTTCTATGACATTTTTTAAGTCAAAGCATTCGTTGGTGGAGTGCCCATGGACTCGATGGTATTTACAATATTCATTCCAGTTTTCTCCTCCCCTTTTGCCTTTGAGTGGTCGAGCAGGGGGTATTTTTTCTGTGTGGCAGACTTCTTTGTAAACATCCACAAGGGACACCCGAAGAGGGGTGTAATTATGATATTTTTAATTTTTTCCCCTTGTCGATCTTCCTTCTTTTTGGACTCTTTATCTTTGTCTCGGTAGGTGAATCCAGATTTTGAGGTTTCTCTGCTCGTTCTTGCACTTCGTCCAGAGATGTGGGATACTTCTTTGATATAGATTGGCTAAAAGGTCCCTCTCGTAGGCCATTGATGAGGCCCATGATGGCGGCCTCTGTCGGTAGGCTTTGTATGTCTAGGCATGTTTTGTTGAATCTTTCCATGTAGTTGCGAAGACTTTCCCGATCTCCTTACTTGATTCCTAATAGACTGGGGGCGTGCTTAGCCTTATCTTTTTGGATGGAGAATCTGGCCAGGAACTTTTTGGCTAAGTCGTCAAAGCTTGAGATGGACTTTGGAGGTAGGTTTTCGAACCATCTAATTGCTGTCTTTGTGAGAGTTGTTGGAAAAGCTTTGCAGCGAACTGCATCTGAGGCGTCGGTGAGGTACATTCTACTTCTGAAATTGCTGAGGTGATGGTTAGGATCTGTAGTGCCATCGTACAAAGTCATATCCAGAAGTTTGAAGTCCTTAGGGATTTTGGTCTTCATGATTTCCCTAGTGAATGGATCTTGATCCTTGCGAGAGTTGTCCTCAGGGGTGGACCAAGTAGCTTTGGCTTTGAGATCAGCTTTGAGTTTTAGAAGTTTATTTTCTAATTCTCGGCATCGCCTTACCTCTCTTTGTAGATCCTTTCCAACTTCTCGTTGATGATGTGTTTCTTTTTCAAGTTGCTTTAAACGATCTTGAAGCGCTTCTATCACTCCCGGATTTGATGAGTTTTTGTCCCCGTTAGATTCTGGGGTATCTTTCAGTGTATTGCCCGCATTTTTGTGCGGTGTTCTGTCCTCTAGATCTGAATCATGGTCATTGTCCTGGTCGTCTGCCATGGTGGTGGGATGACTTCCAGGTCCCCAGCAACGGTGCCAATGTTCCGGGGGGTTACCTGAAACTGTAGGTCGATCTCGGACAAGATCGTCTGTGCTGGTCGGTGCTGACGTGTCTGGCTAGTGAGTGGCGACCGGAGCTGTCGTGTCTGACTTGTTGGACTGGCTACACTGCTGATCCTTCGTCACCGGAGGGTAGAAGGTACCTGCAAGGGACTCCGATGCTTAAGTTAGCAAGGGTATTAAGCAGGTTTTCAGTAGAATTAGAGTATGAATTATACCTGGGTGCTCCAGTATATTTATAATGGTGTGATAGTGACCTTTTAAGATAAGATAAGATATTATCTTATCTTTGGGTGAGGTCAGCTTATCTTCAAGGGAACCACCTTTATCTTTATAGGCTTGGACTGCCTTTGGATTTGGGTCGTGTTCCTCTATTTGGGCCCTTTACTGGGCTTTCCTGTCGATTTGGCCGAGCTATTTGAGAAGAGGTCGGATAGCCTGACCTGAAGAGGTCGGTCGCTTTGTTACTGAAGATCCCGGGTCGGATAGCTCGACCCAGGGTGTGAACAGTTACCAAGGAATGAACGATAACGATTTTGTGCACTAAGTTTTTGGCGCCGTTGCCGGGGATTGTTCGAGTTTGGACAACTAACGGTTCATCTTGTTGCTCAGATTAGGTAATTTTATTTTAATTTTAAGTTTTTATTTTTAAAGCTTTTTATTTTTAAAAATTTTCAAATAATAATAATAATAATAATAAATGATTCTATGTTCTTCATAATTTTTAAGAATGAATTCTAGAGTTTCATGAGATATGTTGAATCCTGGCTGGCTGTTAAACCATGTCTAATTTTATTTGGACCGAGGTTTTAACTATCTTGAGAAGAGCTTCTTTGTCTTTCTTAGCAAATTAGCTGTTGTATGTAATGTTTTGCTGAAGCTTGGCTGGCCATAGGCGGCCCATGTCTAGTGTTTTGGACCGGAGCTTTCACTGAAAGCTTGGCTGGCTAGCAAGCCATGTCTAATTCCTGGACCCGAGTTTTAGACTAACATTACATGATTCCTGGAATTCTCATTAGAAATTTTGAAATCCTTATTTTTCTTTTTCAAATTAATTTTCGAAAAATTCAAAAAAATTTTAATAAAATCATAAAACCAAAAATAATTTTGTGTTTCTTATTAGAGTCTTGTGTCAAATTGTAAGTTTGGTGTCAATTGCATATTTTTCAAACTTTCTTGCATTTTTCGAAAATTCATGCATGTGTTCTTCATGATCTTCAAGTTGTTCTTGATGAATTTCTTTGTTTGATCTTTAAATTTTTCTTGTTGGTGTCTTTTCTTGTTTTTCATGTGCATTTTCAAATTCTTAGTGTCTAAAGTTTGAAAATTTTTAAGTTTGGTGTCTTGCATGTTTCTTTTTTCTTGAAAATTTTTTTAAAAATAAGTTCTTGATGTTCATCATGATCTTCAAAGTGTTCTTGGTGTTCATCTTGACATTCATAGTGTTCTTGCATGCATCATTTATTTTGATCCAAAATTTTCATGCATTGAGTCTTTTTGATATTTTTCTCTTTCATCATTAAAATTCAAAAATAAAAAAAATATCTTTTCCTTATTTCACTCATAATTTTCGAAAATTTGATTTGATTTAGTCAAAAGTTTTAAAAATTTAGTTGTTTCTTATGAGTCAAGTCAAATTTTCAATTTAAAAACCTTATCTTTTTCAAATCTTTTTCAAAAATCAAATCTTTTTCAATTTTCTTTCATAATTTTTGAAAATTTCAAATTGATTTTCAAAAATATTTTTCTTATTTTGTTTCATAATTTCAAAATCTTTACTAACAATTAATGTGATTGATTCAAAAATTTTAAGTTTGTTACTTGCCTAGTAAGAAAGGTTCAATCTTTAAAATTTAAAATCATATCTTTTTGTTTCTTGTTAGTCAAATAATCAACTTTAATTTTTCAAAATCAAATCTTTTTTAAATTTCGTTTTCAAATCTTTTTCAAAATAAATTTCAATCACATCTTTTTCAAAATCAATTTCAAAATCTCTTTTAACTTCTTATCTTTTTAAAATTTGATTTTCAAATCTTTTTCAATTAATTTTATCTTTTTGTTTGATTCTTATCTTTTTCAAAACCACCTAACTAATTATCTCTCTCTAATTTTCGAAAATCACCTTCCTCTTTTTCAAAATTCCTTTTTAATTAACTAATTGTTTTAAATTTTAACTTAATTTAATTTTATTTTTCTTTTTAAAATTTTCGAATTATAAATGATTTTAAATTAAAAAAATAAAAATATTTTTATTTTATTTTATTTAATTTTCGAATTCTTCTCCCTCTCATCTCCTTCTATTTATTTATTTATCTACTAACACCCCTCTTTCACTCAAAAATTCGAACCCACTCTCCTCCTCTGTGTTCGAATTCTTATCTTTTTCTTCTTCTATTCTTTTCTTCTTCTACTCACATAAAGGAATCTCTATATTGTGACATAGAGGATTCCTCTTCTTTTCTGTTCTCTTCTTTTTCACATGAGCAAGAGCAAGGGTAAGAACATTCTTGTTGAAGCTGATTCGGAACCTGAAAGGACACTGAAGAGGAAGCTAAGAGAAGCTAAAATACAACACTCTGAAGAGGACTTTACTGAAATTTTCGAAAAAGAAGTTGAGATGGCCGAACCAATAACAATGGTGGAGTTGCAAGAAAGATGCTTGGTGACTTTACTGCACCAAATTCCAACTTACATGGAAGAAGCATCTCAATCCCTGCAATTGGAGCAAACAATTTTGAGCTAAATCCTCAATTAGTTTCTCTGATGCAACAGAACTGCAAGTTTCATGGACTTCCATCAGAAGATCCTTTTCAGTTCTTAACTGAATTCTTGCAGATCTGTGATACTGTTAAGACCAATGGGGTTAATCCCAAGGTCTACAGGCTTATGCTTTTCCCGTTTGCTGTAAGAGACATAGCTAGAATATGGTTGGACTCTCAACCTAAATATAGCCTAAACTCTTGGGATAAGCTGGTCACGGCTTTCTTAGCCAAGTTCTTTCCTCCTCAAAAGCTTAGCAAGCTTAGAGTGGATGTTCAAACCTTCAGACAAGAAAAGGTGAATCCCTCTATGAAGCTTGGGAGAGATACAAGCAACTGACCAAAAAGTGTCCTTCTGACATGCTTTCAGAATGGACTATCCTAGATATATTCTATGATGGTCTGTCTGAATTATCAAAGATGTCATTGGACCATTCTGTAGGTGAATCCATTCACCTAAAGAAAACGTCTGCAGAAGCCCAGGAACTCATTGACATGGTTGCAAATAACCAGCTCATGTAGACTTCTGAAATGAATCCTGTGAGTAATGGGACACCTCAGAGGAAGGGAGTTCTTGAAATTGATGCTCTGAATGCCATATTGGCTCAGAACAAAATATTAACTCAACAAGTCAATTTGATTTCTCAGAGTCTGAATGGATTGCAAGCTGCATCCAACAGTACTAAAGAGGCATCTTCTGAAGAAGAAGCTTATGATCCTGAGAACCCTGCAATAGCAGAGGTGAATTACATGGGTGAACCCTATTGAAACACCTATAATTCCTCATGGAGAAATCATCCAAATTTCTCATGGAAGGATCAACAAAAACCTCAGCAAGGCTTTAATAATGGTGGAAGAAACAAGTTTAGCAATAGCAAGCCTTTTCCATCATCCACTCAGCCACAGACAGAGAATTCTGAGCAGAATCCATCTAGCTTAGCAAATATAGTCTCTGATCTATCTAAGGCCACTCTAAGTTTCATGAATGAAACAAGGTCCTCCATCAGAAATTTGGAGGCACAAGTGGGCCAGCTGAGTAAAAGAATCACTGAAACTCCTCCTAGTACTCTCCCAAGCAATACAGAAGAGAATCCAAAAAGAGAGTGTAAGGCCATAACCTTACTTGGTATGGATGAACCCAGAGAGGAGGAGGAGGACGTGAATCCCAATGAGGAAGACCTCATGAGACGTCCTCTGAACACAAAGGGATTCCTCAATAAGGACCTAAAGGAATCTGAGGCTCATACAGAGACCATAGAGATTCCATTCAACTTGCTTCTGCCCTTCATGAGCTCTGATGAGTATTCTTCCTCTGAAGAGGATGAAGACATTACTGAAGAGCAAGTTACTAAGTACCTTGGTGCAATTATGAAGCTAAATGCCAAATTATTTGGTAATGAGACTTAGGAAGATGAACTCTGATGAGCGGATAATTTATACGCTTTTTTGCACTGTTTTTAGTATGTTTTTAGTATATTTTAGTTAGTTTTTATTATATTTTTATTAGTTTTTATTTAAAATTCACTTTTCTGGACTTTACTATGAGTTTGTGTGTTTTTCTGTGATTTCAGGTATTTTCTGGCTGAAATTGAGGGACCTGAGCAAAAAACTGATTCAGAGGCAGAAAAAGGACTACAGATGCTGTTGGATTCTGACCTCCCTGCACTCGAAGTAGATTTCCTGGAGCTACAGAAGCCCAATTGGTGCGCTCTCAATTGCGTTGGAAATTAGACATCCTGGGGTTTCCAGCAATATATAGTAGTCCATACTTTGCCCAAGATTTGATGGCTCAAATCGGCGTTTCAAGTCAGCTTAAGAATTCTGGCGTTTAACGCCAGAACTGGCATAAAAGCTGGAGTTAAACGCCCAAACTGGCACAAAAGCTGGCGTTTAACTCCAAGAAAAGTCTCTACACATGAAAGCTTCAATGCTCAGCCCAAGCACACACCAAGTGGGCCCCGAAAGTGGATTTTTACACTAAACACCCTAGCTTACTCATTTTCTGTAACCCTAGGTCACTAGTTTACTATAAAAACTACTTTTAGTAATTCATCTTGTACCTCATGACATTCTACACATTTCATATTGTATCTTATACGGCATGAGTCTCTAAACCCCATTGTTGGGGGTGAGGAGCTCTGCTGTTCTTCATGAATTAATGCAATTACTACTGTTTTCCATTCTATCACGCTTGCTTCTATTCTAAGATATCCATTCGCACTTCAACCTGATGAATGTGATGATCCATGACAATCATCATCATTCTCACCTATGAATGCGTGCCTGACAACCACCTCCGTTCTACATGCAATCAAGCTTGAATGTGTATCTCTTGGGTTTCTAATCTAAGATTGGAACCTTCGTGGTATAGGCTAGAATTACTGGAGGCCATTCTTGAGATCCGGAAAGTCTAAACCTTGTCTGTGGTATTCTGAGTAGGATCTGGGAAGGGATGAATGTGACGAGCTTCAAACTCGCAAGTGTTGGGCGTGTGACAGACGCAAAAGGATCAATGGATCCTATTCCAACATGATCGAGAACCAACAGCTGATTAGGCGTGCGGTGACAGCGCATTTGGAACATTTTCACTGAGAGGACGGGAAGTAGCCATTGACAACGGTGATGCCCAATATAAAGCTTGCCATGGAAGGAGCCTTGCGTGCATGAAGAAGAAGACAGTAGGAAAGCAGAGATTCAGAAGACAAAGCATCTCCAAAACCTCAACCTGTTCTTCATTACTGCATAACAAGTATTTATTCATGTTCTTTTACTTTTTACAATTAAATCTGAGAATTATTGATATCCTGACTAAGAGTTACAAGATAACCATAGCTTGCTTCAAGCCGACAATCTCCGTGGGATCGACCCTTACTCACGTAAGGTATTACTTGGACGACCCAGTGCACTTGCTGGTTAGTTGTGCGGAGTTGCAAAAGTGTGATTGTAATTTCGTGCACCAAGTTTTTGGCTCCGTTGCCGGAAATTGTTCGAGTTTGGACAACTGATGGTTTATCTTGTTGCTTAGATTAGGAATAAGTTATTTTTGTTAGTTTAGAGTCACTAAATTTGAGTCTTTTATTTGAGTTAGTTTCATATTTTAAGTTTGGTGTCAATTGCATGCTTTTATTTTCTTTTAAATTTTCGAATTTGCATGTTCTTAGTTCTTTCCTGATCTTTAAAAATTCTAAGTTTGGTGTTTTCTTTGTGTTTTCCTTTAAATTTTCAAAAATTTGTGTTTGATTTTCTAAAAATTTTAAGTTTGGTGTCCCTTGTGCTTTTATTTACTTAAAAATTTTTCAAAAATTTGTTCTTGGTGTTCATCTTGATCTTCAAAGTGTTCTTGGTGTTCATCTTGACATTCAAAGTTTTTTGTTTGTTCTCTTTGTTTTGATCTAAAATTTCTAAGTTTAGTGTCATTTTATTGTTTTTCTCTTTCCTCATTAAAATTCAAAAATCAAAAAATATCTTTTCCTTATTTTATTCATAAATTTCAAATTTTGCATTAAATTAGGTAAAGATTTTCAAAATCATATCTTTTTTAGTCAAGTCAAAATTCTAATTTCAAAAATTGATCTTTCCAAAACTTTTTCAAAAATCAAATTTTTTTAATTTCTTCAACCATATCTTTTCTATCATATCTTTTTTTTATAAATTGCAATCACATCTTCTCAATCATATCTTTTTAAAATAATTTTCAATCATATCTTTTTTATTGCTAATTCCAAAATCTTTTTAATTAATTAATTAATTTAATTTTCAATTTTCTTTTATTTCATTATTTTCGAAAGTTTTATTTTGTCTTCCATTTATTTTGTTTTATTTTTTTTGGTTACTTTTAATTAAATAAAAACAAAATTTTGAAAAAAAAAATTCATATCAATTCCCTTTTCTCCATCATGGACAAAAGTGGAAGTTAATAGTCCAGAAAGACTCTGGGGTCATATGCTAACCCCATTACAGCTGCATATGGGAGTAGCATCTGTATACCTCCCATCAAAGCAAGCAGTTTTGAGCTAAATCCTCAGCTCATTATCATGGTGCAGCAAAATTGTCAGTATTTCGGTCTTACACAGGAAGAACCTACTGATTTTCTGGCACAGTTCTTACAAATTGCTGACACAGTACGTGATAAAGAAGTGGATCAGGATGTCTACAGACTATTACTGTTTCCATTTACTGTAAAAGATCAAGCTAAGAGGTGGTTAAATAACCAACCCACAGCAAGCATAAAAACATGGAGACAGTTATCAGACAAATTCTTGAATCAATTTTACCCTCCAAAAAGGATGACACAGCTAAGGCTGGACATCCAAGGCTTTAAACAAGAGGATCATGAATCCCTTTATAATGCCTGGGAGAGGTACAGATGGATGCTAAGGAAATGCCCCTCTGAAATGTTTTCAGAGTGGGTACAGTTAGACATCTTCTACTATGGGCTTACAGAAAGAGCTCAGATGTCTCTAGACCACTCAGCTGGTGGATCTATACACATGAGAAAGACGATTGAAGAGGCTCAAGAACTCATAGATACGGTTGCTAGAAATCAACATTTGTACTCTAGCAGTGAGTCCTCCATAAAGGAAGAGGCCAGGGCAGTATCTACTGATCCTAATCCTCAAGAACAGATTATTGAGCTTAATCAACAATTATTCCTTATGACAAAACAATTAGCAAAATTTAAAGAGTTGCTCCAAGACACTAAAAATGCTAACAAGAATATGGAAGCACAATTGAATCAGATAAGACAGTAGCTATCTAAACAGATAACAGAAGAATGCCAAGCTGTCCAATTAAGGAGCGGGAAGACATTGAATAAATCAGCTCAAAGTAGCAGAAAGCCAAGAAAGGAACAACTGACAGAGGATGACCAAACCACTATCCAAAATTCCTCTGAGGACAGCAAGAGCCCAGAGAGGAATAATTCTGGCATTCAAACGCTAGAAAAGGGAGAAAAGTTGGCGTTAAACGCCCATTCCCTGCCCAGTTCTGGCATTCAAACGCCAGAAAAGGGTGGAAAGCTGGCGTTAAACACCCATTCAGCACCCAATCCTGGCGTTCAAACGCCAATGAGGGATCAGACACCTGCAAGTGCTAATAGTAACCCCTCTAAGAAGGCTTCTCCAACCACCTCTGTAGGGAATAAACCTGCAGCAACTAAGGTTGAAGAATATAAAGCCAAGATGCCTTATCCTCAGAAACTCCGCCAAGCGGAACAGGATAAACAATTTGCCCGCTTTGCAGACTATCTCAGGACTCTTGAGATAAAGATCCCGTTTGCAGAGGCACTTGAGCAAATACCCTCTTATGCTAAGTTCATGGAAGAGATCTTAAGTCATAAGAAGGATTGGAGAGAAACTGAAAAAGTGTTTCTCACTGAAGAATGCAGTGCAGTCATTCTGAAAAGCTTACCAGAGAAGCTTCAAGATCCAGGGAGCTTTATGATACCATGCATATTAGAAGGTGCTTGTACCAAGAAAGCTCTATGTGACCTTGGAGCAAGTATCAATCTAATACCTGCATCCACCATCAGAAAGCTTGGCTTGACTGAAGAGGTTAAACCAACCCAGATATGTCTTCAACTTGCTGATGGCTCCATTAAATACCCATCAGGCATAATTGAGGACATGATTGTCAAGGTTGGGCCATTTGCCTTTCCCACTGACTTTGTAGTGCTGAAAATGGAGGAGCACAAGAGTGCAACTCTGATTCTAGGAAGACCTTTCCTAGCAACTGGACGAACTCTCATTGATGTCCAAAAAGGCTAAGTGACCCTGAGAGTCAATGAGGATGAGTTCAAGTTAAATGTTGTCAAAGCTATGCAGCATCCAGACACGTCAAATGACTGCCTGAGCATTGATATTATTGACTCCCTGGTGGAAGAGGTCAATATGACTGAAAGTCTTGAATCAGAGCTAGAGGACATCTTTAAAGATGTTCAGCCTGATCTGGAGGAATCAGAAGAAATAAAAGAACCTTTGAAAATCCCTCAGGAAGAGGAGAAACCTCCTAAACCCGAGCTCAAACCACTACCACCATCCCTGAAATATGCATTTCTGGGAGAGGGTGCCACTTTTCCAGTGATCATAAGCTCTGCTTTAAATCCACAGGAAGAGAAAGCACTAATTCAAGTGCTAAGGATACACAAGACAGCTCTTAGGTGGTCCATAAGTGACCTTAAGGGCATTAGCCCAGCAAGATACATGCACAAGATTCTATTGGAGGATGATACTAAGCCAGTGGTTCAACCACACAGGCGGCTAAATCCAGCCATGAAGAAAGTGGTGCAGAAAGAGGTCACTAAGTTGCTAGAGACTGGGATTATTTATCCCATTTCTGATAGCCCCTGGGTGAGCCCTGTCCATGTTGTCCCTAAGAAGGGAGGAATGACAGTGGTTCATAATAAAAAGAATGAACTGGTTCCTACAAGAACAGTTATAGGGTGGCGTATGTGTATTGACTATAGAAGGCTCAATACAGTCACCAGAAAGGATCATTTTCCTTTAGCATTCATAGACCAGATGCTAGAGAGACTAGCAGGTCATGAATACTACTAATTTTTGGATGGCTATTCAGGATACAACCAAATTTCAGTAGATCCTCAGGACCAAGAGAAAACAGCATTCACATGTCCCTCTGGCGTATTTGCTTACAGAAGGATGCCTTTTGGTCTATGCAATGCACCTGCAACCTTTCAGAGGTGCATGCTCTCTATCTTCTCTGATATGGTAGAGAAATTTTTGGAAGTCTTCACGGATGACTTTTCAATATTTGGAGACTCATTCAGCTCCTGTCTTGACCATTTAGCACTTGTTCTGAAAAGATGCCAAGAGACCAACCTAGTTTTAAACTGAGAAAAATGTCACTTTATGGTGACTGAGGAAATTGTCCTTGGGCATAAAATTTCAAATAAGGGAATAGAAGTGGATCAAGCTAAAGTGGAGGTAATTGAAAAATTACCACCACCTGCCAATGTTAAGGCAATCAGAAGCTTTCTGGGGCATGCAGGATTCTATAGGAGGTTTATAAAGGATTTTTCAAAAATTGTAAAACCTCTGAGCAATCTACTAGATGCTGACACGCCATTCGTGTTTGACACAGAGTGTCTGCAAGCGTTTGAAACCCTGAAAGCTAAGCTGGTCAAAGCACCAGTCATCTCTGCAACAGACTGGACATTACGATTCGAACTAATGTGTGATGCCAGTGACCATGCCATTGGTGCAGTGTTGGGACAGAGGCATAACAAGCTTCTGCACGTCATTTACTATGCTAGCCGTGTTTTAAATGATACACAGAAGAATTACACAACCACAGAAAAAGAGTTACTTACAGTGGTTTATGCCATTGACAAGTTTAGATCCTATTTAGTAGGTTCAAAAGTGATTGTGTATACTGACCATGCTGCTCTTAAATACTTACTCACAAAGTAGGATTCAAAACCCAGGCTCATAAGATGGGTGTTGCTTCTGCAAGAGTTTGATATAGAAATAAAAGACAGAAAAGGGACAGAGAACCAGGTAGCTGATCACCTGTCTCGGATAGAACCAGTAGCAGGGGCGTCCCTCCCTCCTACTGAGATCTCTGAAACCTTTCCGGATGAGCAACTCTTCGCCATTGAGGAAGCACCATGGTTTGCAGAGAGGAAAGGGAAGAAGCATGAAAGGCTTCTCTCAATACAGAGTCAAATAAAACCCCCACAACCAAACTCTAAGTTTGGTGTTAAGAGACCATCATCATGCTCTGAGTATCTGTGAGGCTCCATGAGAACCCACTGTCAAGCTACTGACATTAAAGAAGCGCTTGTTGGGAGGCAACCCAATTTTACTTATCTATGTTAAATTTCTGTTTTCCATTGTTATTTTATGATTTCTGTAGGTTGGTGATCATGTGAAGTCACAAAAACAATTGAAAAAGCAAAAACAAACTGAAAAACAGAATGAAAAATAGCACACCCTGGAGGAGAAGCCTACTAGGGTTTAAATGCCAGTAAGGGCAGCAGAATGGGCGTTAAACGCCCAGTCTGGTACTATTCTGGGTATTTAACGCCAGAAATGGGCACTAGACTGGCGTTTAACGCCAGAAAAGGGCAAGAAGCTGGCGTTAAATGCCCGAAAAGGGCAGCAACCTGGCGTTTAACGTCAGGATTGGCAGCAAAGGGCATTTTGCAAGCCTAATTGGTGCAGGGATGAGAAATCCTTGACACCTCAAGATCTGTGGACCCCATAGGATCTCCACCAACCTCAACTCACTCTCTCTCTTCTTCACACCTTTTCATAATACTCTTCCCCATATACCCTTCACCAATCACCTCAATACCTCTTCCCCAAAAACCCCTCACCTATCAAAGCCTACCCTCTTCTCCATAAAACCTTCACCAATCCACATCCATCCATCACAAACCCACCCATACATGACTGAACCTTACCCTCTCCCCACTCCTATATAAACCCATCTTCGCCCCTTCATTTTCCACATCTTTTGCTCGAGGACGAGCAAACCTTCTAAGTTTGGTATGGTAAAAGCATTGCTTTTCATTTTTCCATAACCATTTATGGCACCTAAGGCCGGAAAAACCTCTAGGAAGAGGAAAGAGAATGCAGTGGCTCCAACTCTGAGTCATGAGAGATGGAGAGATTCATCTCAAAAGCCCATCACTAGAAAGAGGATGGAGCAAACAAGAGATCCCACTCATGAACCTCAACAAAAGCAACCCATTAGCCTCCATGAAATTAGAGAAGACCAAAGAGTTATGAGAGAGGAGCAACAAAGGCAAGGAAGAGATATTGAGGAGCTCAATCACTCCATAAGATCTTCAAGAGGAAGAACAAGCCGCCATCACTAAGTTGGACCCGTTCTTTAATGTCCTTGTTCTTTATTTTTCTGTTTTTTCGAATTTCTATGCTTTATGTTTTATATATGTTTGTGTCTTTATTACATGATCATTAGTGTCTTAGTGTCTATGCCTTGCAGCTGCGAATATGAATCCATCACCTTTCTTAAATGAAAAATGTTTTCTAAAAAAGAAAAAGAAGTACATGAATTTAAAATTTTAAAATAGATTAATTATTTTGATGCGGTGGCAATACTTTTTGTCTTTCTGAATGAATGCTTGAACAGTGCATATTTTTGAATTTGTTGTCCATGAATGTTAAAATTGTTGGCTCTTGAAAGAATGATAGAAAAAGTGAAATGTTATTGATGATTTGAAAAACCATAAAAATGATTCTTGAAGCAAGAAAAAACAGTAGATAGAAAAAAATGCGAAAAAAAGAGAGAAAAGAAAAAAAAGAGAAAAAGAAAAAGCAAGAAGAAAAAGCCAATAGCCCTTTAAACCAAAAGGCAAGGGTAAAATAAAAAGAATCCAAGGCTTTGAGCATCAGTGGATAGGAGGAGCCACAGGAATAAAATCCTGGCCTAAGCGACTAAACCAAGTTGTCCCTAACCATGTGCTTGTAGCGTAAAGGTGTCAAGTGAAAACTTGAGACTGAGAAGTTAAAGTCAAGGTCCAAAGCAAAAAAAGAGTGTGCTTAAGAGCTTTGGACACCTCTAACTGGGGATTCTAG
The DNA here is from genome assembly GCF_003086295.3 of Arachis hypogaea. Classification (NCBI taxonomy): domain Eukaryota; kingdom Viridiplantae; phylum Streptophyta; class Magnoliopsida; order Fabales; family Fabaceae; genus Arachis; species Arachis hypogaea. The sequence goes on from NC_092053.1 coordinate 88,954,127, forward strand.
CAAAGCTGAGTCACAATCTGAAAAGGTTCACCCAATTATGTGTCTGTGGCATTTATGTATCCGGTGGTAATACTGGAAAACAAAGTGCTTAGGGTCACGGCCAAGACTCACAAAGTAGTTGTGTTCAAGAATCAACATACTGAACTAGGAGAATCAATAACACTATCTGAATTATGAGTTCCCATAGATGCCAATCATTCTGAACTTCAAAGGAAAAAGTGAGATGCCAAAACTGTTCAGAATCAAAAAGATAATAGCCCCGCTCATCTAATTAAGGCTGATCTTCATAGATATTTTTGGACTTCATTGTATATTCTCTTATTTTTATCCTACTTTGTTTTTAGTTGCTTGGGGACAAGCAACAATTTAAGTTTGGTGTTGTGATGAGCGGATAATTTATACGCTTTTTGGCACTGTTTTTAGTATGTTTTTAGTATATTTTAGTTAGTTTTTATTATATTTTTATTAGTTTTTATTTAAAATTCACTTTTCTGGACTTTACTATGAGTTTGTGTGTTTTTCTGTGATTTCAGGTATTTTCTGGCTGAAATTGAGGGACCTGAGCAAAAATCTGATTCAGAGGCTGAAAAAGGACTGCAGATGCTGTTGGATTCTGACCTCCCTGCACTCAAAGTGGATTTCCTGGAGCTACAAAAACCCAATTGGCGCTCTCTCAAGTGCGTTGAAAGTAGACATCTTGGGCTTTCCAGCGATATATAGTAGTCCATACTTTGTCCAATATTTGATGGCCTAAACCGGCGTTCCAAGTCAGCTTAAGAATTCTGGCGTTTAACGCCAGAACTGGCATAAAAGCTGGAGTTAAACGCCCAAATTGGCACAAAAGCTGGCGTTTAACTCCAAGAAAAGTCTCTACACATGAAAGCATCAATGCTCAGCCCAAACACACACCAAGTGGGCCCCGGAAGTGGATTTTACACTAAACACCCTAGCTTACTCATTTTCTGTAACCCTAGGTCACTAGTTTACTATAAAAACTACTTTTAGTAATTTATCTTGTACCTCATGACATTCTACACGTTTCATATTGTATCTTATACGGCATGAGTCTCTAAACCCCATTGTTGGGGATGAGGAGTTCTGCTGTTCTTCATGAATTAATGCAATTACTACTCTTTTCCATTCTATCACGCTTGCTTCTATTCTAAGATATCCATTCGCACTTCAACCTGATGAATGTGATGATCCGTGACAATCATCATCATTCTCACCTATGAATGCGTGCTTGACAACCAGCTCCGTTCTACATGCAATCAATCTTGAATGTGTATCTCTTGGGTTTCTAATCTAAGATTGGAACCTTCGTGGTATAGGCTAGAATTACTGGCAGCCATTCCTGAGATCCGGAAAGTCTAAACCTTGTCTGTGGTATTTCGAGTAGAATCTGGAAAGGAATGACCGTGACGAGCTTCAAACTCGCAAGTGTTGGGCGTGTGACAGACGCAAAAGGATCAATGGATCCTATTCCAACATGATCGAGAACCAATAGCTGATTAGTCGTGCGGTGACAGCGCATTTGGAGCATTTTCACTGAGAGGATGGGAAGTAGCCATTGACAACGTGATGAGTATTTTCGGAAAACGAATTCCAAAACACCCATATCTCACCGTCAAGTATACCGGGTCGCATCAAGTAATAATAACTCACGGGAGTGAGGTCGATCCCACAGGGATTGAAGGATTGAGCAATTTTAGTTTAGTATTTGATTTAGTCAAGCGAATCAAATATTGGTTGGGTGATTTGTGATTGCAAAAACTAAATTGCTTGAAACGTAAAGGGAGAGGGGTAAATTGCAGAAAATTAAAGAGCAAAGAAAGTAAATAAGCTGAATCTTAAAGAACAAGTAATGTAAATTACAGAAACTTAGATTGCAAGAAATGTAAATGGCTGAATCTTAAAGTGCAAGAAATGTAAATTACTTGAATTATAAAAGGAATTGGAAAGTGGGTTTGCAGAATTTAAACAAGGAAGAGTAAATTGCACTAAACTGAAAAGTAGAAGAAGAATTGAATTGAACCGGATCTAAAACGGAAATGTAAAGGAACTTGAAAAACATTAAACAGAGAATTTAAAATGGAAACTCCAGATCTCAGGACCCAAGAGACTAGATAACCGATTCTAGATCTCAATGCCTTCCTAGATCCAAATGTAGAATTCAATTGCAAGAAATAAAGAAAAGTAAATTGCAGAATGAGTAGAAGAAGAGGCAATGAACAGAAATTGAAATTCAATTATGCAGTAAATAAAACAGAGAGATCTCAGGATGAGATTGAAACAGAATTCCTTCAATTCTCCAACCCAAGATCCAAGACAAATTGTAAATGAAATTGAGAGCAAGACAACTAAGAGGAAGAGAATTCAATTCTCCTTCCCCAAGACTCAGAATCTCCAAATAACTCCTAACCAAAAGCTCTCCAAAACTACTCAGCAAAACTAAAAGGAAAAGCTCTTCGAAAACTTAAACCCTAAGCTATTTATACACTTTCTTCAAATGGTCTTCAAGCCTTAAATTGGGCCTTTGCTCTTGATGGAATTGGGTTGATAAAAGCCTCTGTTGATTGTTCTTGGAGTTGGAGAGAAACCCATTGTGAACCGGGTCATGAATCATAAAAGCTTGAGTCAAAGTTTGAGGCAAACTTTGGCTCAAGCTTTTCATATCAGCTGCCCCCCTTTTGCTGCTATCAACGTTTGGGCTAAAGTTTGAGGTCAAACTTTTAGCCAAACGTTGAGTCTTCTTGTATGCCTTGTGGTGCCAACGTTTGCCAAAAAGTTTGAGGCAAACGTTGGCGCAAACTTTTGCTCTCCTGGGTGTGTTGATGGTGGTGCCAACGTTTGCCAAAAAGCTTGAGGCAAACGTTGGCGCAAGCTTTTGCTCCATCCTGGGTGATTTCAACTTTTCCAAAAGTTTGAGCTAAAGTTTGAGGCAAACTTTGGCTCAAGCTTTTTGTTCTCTCTTGCTCCTAGCCATTCCTTCTTCCTTCAACCTTCTTCAAAGCTCTTTTCACCTATCATCAATCAACCAAACACATCAAAGCTATGCTCAAAATCATGAGATTGTTATTCTTTCATAATATATGACAATTATAGCACAAAATCTCATGAGATTGCATTAATTCATCCATGGTTGATTGAATCAAAGGAAACATGAAATTCTACCCAATTGGCTTACTTATGGCTCAAGAAAGTGCATAAAATCATTTGAAAACAAAAGAAAAAGACTAGTGAAACTAGGCTAAAATGACTTGTCATCACAACGGTGATGCCCAACATAAAGCTTGCCATGGAAGGAGCCTTGCGTGCATGAAGAAGAAGACAGTAGGAAAGCAGAGATTCAGAAGACAAAGCATCTCCAAAACCTCAACCTGTTCTTCATTACTGCATAACAAGTATTTATTCATGTTCTTTTACTTTTTACAATTAAATCTGAGAATTATTGATATCCTGACTAAGAGTTACAAGATAACCATAACTTGCTTCAAGCCGACAATCTCCGTGGATCGACCCTTACTCACGTAAGGTATTACTTGGACGACCCAGTGCAGTTGCTGGTTAGTTGTGCGGAGTTGCAAAAGTGTGATTGTAATTTCGTGCACCAAACTCCCTTGCTCACCAATGAACTAAATGCATTGGATGGGCAGAAATTACCTCAAAAGAAACAGGATCCTGGTAAATTCCTAATTCCCTGTAACCTAGGCACCATGACCTTTGAGAAGGCTCTGTGTGACCTGGGGTCAGGCATAAACTTAATGCCACTCTCTGTAATGGAGAAACTAGGAATCTTTGAGGTGCAAGCTGCCAGAATCTCATTAGAGATGGCAGATAACTCAAGAAAACAGGCTTATGGACAAGTAGAGGACGTGTTAGTAAAGGTTGAAGGCCTTTACATCCCTGCTGATTTTATAATCCAAGACACTGGGAAGGATAAGGATGAATCCATCATCCTTGGAAGACCCTTCCTAGCCACAGCAAGAGCTATGATTGATGTGGACAGATGAGAGTTGGTCCTTCAACTGAATGAGGACAACCTTGTGTTTAAAACTCAAGGATCTCCTTCTGTAACCATGGAGAGGAAGCATGAAAAGCTTTTCTCACTACAGAGTCAACCAAAGCCCCCACAGTCAAACTCTAAGTTTGGTGTTGGGAGGCCACAACCAAACTCTAAGTTTGGTGTTGAACCCCCACATTCAAACTCTAAGTTTGGTGTTGGGAGATTCCAACAATGCTCTGAACATCTGTGAGGCTCCATGAGAGTTCACTGTCAAGCTATTGACATTAAAGAAGCGCTTGTTGGGAGGTAACCCAATGTTATTTAATTATATCTATTTTATTTTTATTGTTATTTCATGTTTTATTCAGCTGATGATCATGTGAAGTCCCAAGAACAACTGAAAAATTAAAAAATAGAATAAAAAATAGTAGAAGAAACAGCACACCCTGGAGGAAGAGCACTCTGGCGTTTAAATGCCAGAAACAAGCATCTATCTGGCGTTTAACGCCAGAAACAAGCATCAACCTAGCGTTTAACGCCAGAAACAGGCTACATTTGGGCGTTTAACGCCAAAAATAGGCAGCAGTCTGGAGTTAAACGCCAGTATTGCATGCTAAGGGCGTTTTACACGCCTAATTGGAGCAGGGATGTTAAGTCCTTGACCCCACTGGATCTGTGGACCCCACAGGATCCCCACAAGATCTGTGGACCCCCCAGGATTCCCACCTAGCCCACCTCTTCTTCTCTCCTCTTCACACCTTCTCATAACCCTCTTTCCCAAATACCCTTCACCAATCACCTCAATCACTCTTCCCCATCACCTCTTCACCACTCACATCCATCCTCTTTTCCCCATAAACCCCACCTACCTACAAATTCAAATTCATTTCCCACCCAAACCCAACCCTAATGGCCGAACCCTAAACCCCTCCCACTCCTATATAAACCCCTCATTCCTTCTTCATTTTCACACAACACAACCCTTTCTTCTTCCCCTTAGCCGAATACACACCTCTCTCCCTCTCCTCCATTTTTCTTTTTCTTCTCCTTCTTTCTTTCTTCTTTTGCTCGGGGACGAGCAAACATTTTAAGTTTGGTGTGGTAAAAGCACTGCTTTTTGTTTTTCCATAACCATTAATGGCACCTAAGGCTAGAGAAACCTCAAGAAAGAGAAAAAGGAAGGCAATTGCTTCCACCTCTGAGTCATGGGAAATGGAGAGATTCATCTCAAAGGTCCATCAAGACCACTTCTATGAAGTTGTGGCCAAGAAGAAAGTGATCCCTGAGGTTCCTTTCAAGCTCAAAAAGAATGAGTATCCAGAGATCCGACATGAGATCCAAAGAAGAGGTTGGAAAGTTCTCACCAACCCCATTCAACAAGTCGGGATCTTAATGGTTCAAGAGTTCTATGCAAACGCATAGATCACTAGGAACCATGATCAAAGTGTGAACCCGAATCCAAAGAATTGGCTTACCATGGTTCGGGGGAAGTACTTAGATTTCAGTCCGGAAAATGTAAGGTTGGCGTTCAACTTGCCAATGATACAAGAAAACGCACGCCCCTACACTAGAAGGGTCAACTTTGATCAAAGGTTGGACCAAGTCCTCATGGACATATGTGTAGAAGGAGCTCAATGGAAAGTTGACTCAAGAGGCAAGCCGGTTCAATTAAGAAGACCGGACCTTAAGCCTGTAGCTAGAGGATGGTTGGAGTTTATTCGACGCTCAATTATTCCTACTAGCAACCGGTCTGAAGTTACTGTAGACCGGGCCATCATGATCCATAGTATCATGAATGGGGAGGAAGTGGAAGTTCATGAAATTATACCTCAAGAACTCTACAAGGTGGCTGACAAGTCCTCTACTTTGGCAAGGTTAGCCTTTCCTCACCTCATTTGCCACCTATGCAATTTGGCTGGGATTGACATAGAGGGAGACATCCTCATTGATGAGGACAAGTCCATCACTAAGAAAAGGATGGAGCAAACAAGAGATCATGGACCTCAACAAGAGCATGAGGAAATTCCTCACCATGAAATCCCTGAGATGCCTCAAGGGATGCATTTTCCTCCACGAAACTATTGGGAGAAAATCAACACCTCCCTAGGAGAATTAAGTTCCAACATTGGACAACTAAGGATGGAACACCAAGAGCACTCCATCATTCTCCATGAGATTAGAGAAGATCAAAGAGCTATGAGGGAGGAGCAACAAAGACAAGGAAGAGACATAGAGGAGCTCAAGAGCACCATTGGTTCTTCAAGAAGAGGAAGACGCCACCCTCACTAAGGTGGACCCGTTCCTTAATCTCTTTGTCTATTTATTTTTCTCTGTTTTTCGTTTACTATGCTTTATGTTTATGTTTGAGTCTTATTACATGATCATTAGTATTTAAGTGTTTATGTCATAAAGCTATGAATTCCTATGAATCCATCACCTTTCTTAAATGAAAAATGCTTTAATTACAAAAGAACAAGAAGTACATGAATTTTGAATTCATGCTTGAAATTAGTTTAATTATTTTGATGTGGAGACAATACTTTTTGTTTTCTGAATGAATGCTTGAACAGTGCATATGTCTTTTGATATTGTTGTTTATGAATGTTAAATATGTTGGCTCTTGAAAGAATAATGAAAAGGAGAAATGTTATTGATAATCTAAAAAATCATAAAATTGATTCTTGAAGCAAGAAAATGCAGTGAATACAAAAGCTGGCGAAAAAAAAAGAAAAAAAAATGGCGAAAAAAAAGAGAAAGAAAAAGAAAAAGCAAGCAGAAAAAGCCAAAAGCTCTTTAAACCAAAAGGCAAGAGCAAAAAGCCAATAGCCCTTAAAACCAAAAGGCAAGGGTAAAAAAGATCCAAGTATTTGAGCATTAATGGATAGGAGGGCCCAAAGGAATAAAATCCTGGCCTAAGCGGCTAAACCAAGCTGTCCCTAACCATGTGCTTGTGGCGTGAAGGTGTCAAGTGAAAACTTAAGACTGAGTGGTTAAAGTCGAGGTCTAAAGCAAAAAGAAGAGTGTGCTTAAGAACCCTGGACACCTCTAATTGGGGACTCTAGCAAAGCTGAGTCATAATCTGAAAAGTTTCACCCAGTTATGTGTTTGTGGCATTTATGTACCGGTGGTAATACTGGAAAACAAAGTGCTTAGGGCCACGGCCAAGACTCATAAAGTAGCTATGTTCAAGAATCAACATACTAAACTAGGAGAATCAATAACACTATCTGAATTCTGAGTTCCTATAGATGCCAATCATTCTGAACTTCAATGGATAAAGTGAGATGCCAAAACTATTCAAGAGGCAAAAAGCTACTAGTCCCGCTCATCTAGTTGGAGCTAAGTTTCATTGATATTTTGGAATTTATAGTATATTAACTTCTTTTTATCCTATTTGATTTTCAGTTGCTTGGGGACAAGCAACAATTTAAGATTGGTGTTGTGATGAGTGGATAATTTATACGCTTTTTTGGCATTGTTTTTACATAGTTTTTAGTATGATTTAGTTAGTTTTTAGTATATTTTTATTAGTTTTTAATTAAAAATCACATTTCTGGACTTTACTATGAGTTTGTGTGTTTTTCTGTGATTTCAGGTAATTTCTAGCTGAAATTGAGGGATGATAAACCCCGATTTTGTGGTTTATCTTGTGCTTATTTTGGGGGATTTTATCACCTTTTCTCACATTTATTCAATGAAATAGCATGGTTTTGTAATTCTCCCTTGATTTGTGCTTAAATGTGAAAACATGCTTTTTAGGCCCTAAAATTGATGATTTTAATTCACTTTAATTCCATTTGATGCCTTGATATGTTTGTTGAGTAATTTCATATTCATAAGGCAAGTATCGGATGAAAAAAAGTGAGGAGAAAAGCAAGTAAAGTAGGAGAACTCATGAAGAAATGAAGGAACCGTAAAGCTGTCAAGCCTGACCTCTTCGCACTCAAACGACCATAACTTGAGCTACAGAGGTCCAAATGAGGCGGTTCTAGTTGCGTTGGAAAGCTAACATCCGGGGCTTCGAAATAATATAAATTTTGCCATATGTTGCTTCGCGTTCAGGGGCACGCACGGGCACTTTGCGCGCGCGCGCCGATGCTGTCCATGGCCCACTTTTATGAAATCGCCCCCAGCGATTTTTCAGCTCATTTTGGGCCCAATCCAACCCATTTCTGATGCTATTGAACCCAAGAATTGAAGGGGGAATGAACCAAGTAGTCATAGTTTAGTTTTCATCATGTTTTAGGGTAGAATTCTAGAGAGAGAAGCTCTCTCCTCTCTCTAGATTTTAGGATAGTTTTAGTTAATTCTTCTTGGATCCAAGTTTTAATTCTTGTTTTGATTTAGTTATTCCTTTTAATTTCTTGTTATTACATCTCTATTCTTCTAGTTTTTCTTGTCATTTCTTTTATTTTGTTACTTTTATGTTTATAAACAATTGTTGGATCTTAATTTTCTTTAATGCAATTTTAAGTTTCCATGTTCTTTTATTATTGATTTGAGTTGTGATCTTGTTTTCTTGCAATTGGTAGTTGGTAGATTTTACTTTCCTTGCAATTTTACTATGCTCCTTTTATGCCTTCCAAGTGTTAGATAAAATGCTTGGAAGGATGTTAGAGTAGATTTTGAGCATTCTTGGCTTGGAAAGAGTAATTAGGTAATCTTGAGTCATGAAAACCCAACTTATGTTGGTGATCTAGAGTTGTTAGCTAATATTGTTTCCATTGACGCTAATCTTTTGCTAATTAAATTAGTGAGTTGATTAGGACTTTTGGATTGAGATTAGCTAGTCTTGTTAGACTTTCTCTCATGGAAGATAATATGATACCTTCTTCCAATGTTGGAGATGACGTAATAAGATAAATTCTTGTTATTATTGTGGTATGATTGATTAATCTTGTTTGACATTCTCCCTATTTGTTGGAGTCAACTAAATAAGATGAATTAATCATTGCATGACTAGGATAGAAAGCCTATGATCTCAATCTTTGCCATGAATGTCTCTTTTTATTACTTGCTTTCTTTAGTTACTTGCTCATTTTACTTTATTGTCATTTAATTTCTTGCCCTCTTATCAAATCAAAACCCCCCTTGATCTTCATAGCCAATAATTGAACACTTCATTGTAATTCCTCGTGAGACGACCCGGAGTCCAAAATACTCCTGTTATTTCTTATTTGGGGTTTGTTACTTGTGACAACCAAAATTTTTGTATGAAAGGATTCTTGATTGGTTTGGAAACTATACTTCAAAACGAGACTCCATTAGATAAATTCTAAACCGTCGAGAGTTTGTTCATCAAAATGGCGCTGTTGCCGGGGAGTTGCAATGGTGTTGTTTTATTGGTTATTGTATATATGTGAATAGTGTGAATATCTTGCTTTTTTCTTTATTTGCTAGTTTTTGTTAGTTTTATTTTTGCTTTTCTGCTATGAATTCTCACCTTGGCTATGAGTTTGGTTCTAATCGTGTTGTAGGAAATGTGAACTTCAATGATGACACTCATAATGGATGGAACCAACAAAGATGGGAGGAGCCTCAAGGAATTGATCACTCCTATTGGCACCAACCTCCGGATTCTTATGGGTATAACTCTCATCCTAATGCATATCAATCTAATGGATGTGGTGACCCTTATTGTGATTGTCAACAACCACCACCACGTGCCTATGAACCACCCCCTCAACATGGTTTTGAACCACCTTACTCACAAGCCCCATACCACCAAACACCTCATTATGCTAATCCTTATCCACCATACCAACCACCTTATGAACCATATGAACCACACATGGAACCACCACCATTCCAACACAATTACTCTCAAGAACCACCTCAATATACACCACCTCTATACCCTTACCAAGATGAACCAACTTCCGATTATGAAACTTTCCTCCCAAATAATGAACCTTCACTTCCACCATCACCTCCCGATGAAGCCCCCATGTAAGAATTGAGAGATCTTGAGTCTCACATCTTAAGACGACACGACGAGGATGAAAAGAAGTTTAAGGAGCTAGGAGCCAAGATGGCTATCCTAGTGAAAGCCATTAGCAATATAGCCTCCTCCCAACTAAGCAATCAAGGAACTCCCATTGACGAATGTGGAGAAGCAATTAAGGAGCATAGTGAGGGAGTGAGTTTAGAGCTTCAAGATGAGGAAGAGGAGTTGAAGAAAGGATTGTCACAAGGGGAAGAAGTTGAGATAATTGAGCCGGAAGGAGTGGTTGAAGACCTAGGGGATGTTGGAAGTCCATGGGAATGTAGCATTAAAGAGTCCTCTTCCATGATGCTTGATGTTGATGTTGAGGAGGGTGTACAACCTCCAAAGCATATTATGATTGAAAACTTTGAAGAGGTTGATCAAGAGATGGATTCAATCATTGAGGAGTTCCTATTTACAATTGAATCTTTCTCCATTGGGCTTGACATGGAGATTAAAGAAGAAGACACCTCACCTCCCATGCCTTTGGTGAGCAATGAAGAAGAAATTGAATTGGAAGCAAGCCACCAAGAGGAAGGGGTTGAAGTTGAGGAAAGTTGCAAGGAGGTGGAAGATGCAAAGAAAGAGCACAAGGGAGTGGACCTCGCATTGTCCAAGTGTGGGGAGGTCCCCCTTCCTAAGTCACCATCCAATACAACATTCAAGTGGGTAAAATTCTTATCTCTAATCTTTACTTTCCCACTTGAATATGGTTTGATTGAGAATGATGGTCAACTTAGAGCTCTTTGTGGAGTTAAGAGTAAGAGAGAGTTGTGTAGTGGTTGGAAACATCACTCTAAGTTCATGATGGTTGCATGCTCAAAGTTGAATAGCAATGGTTGGTATAGAACCAAATTTCATGGGTCTAGGAGAATGTTTGGATGCTTCTTTGAGAATTCCAAGGCTAAACCACCCAATTGGAGCTATGATGATCAACTTGAAGATGGGTGCAAAAACAAGATTTGGGATCCGGGAATATATAAAGATCAATTTTGGGAGCTCACATCTTGGGAAGAATCTCACCCAAGCTTGGTGGAAATGGTTGGAAATTCTGACAACCAATTGAGGAGCAAGCATTCTTGGAGGATCAAGGATGAATACAAGCACAAGCCACCATAACAAGGAGCTTCCCAAATGTCCAACTTAAGGACTTAAACTAAAAGTGCTAGGTGGGAGACACTCCACCATGGTAAACTCTTTTCACTCTCTTTTAGATTTGGTTAATAAGTGATTGGAGTTGTCATTGTAGGTAGTTTTTGTTATTTTCTATACTCTTATACATTTTGCTTTGATTGATTGTTGTTTCTTAGTTTATTTTGATTAGTTTAGTTGTAGTTAGATTGCATTTTGCTTGTAGTATAAGTTTTGTTTTTAGTGTATTTGAAAACTTTAAAAAAAAAAAAAACGGGAATCGGCACCCAAGCGCGCAGTGCGCGCGCGCGCCGGTGGTGCATATCACACTCCTGGTACAAAAACCAGAGAGTTGTGCCCACTTTATGCCTACTTTGTGCCAGGCGATCCGCGCGTAAGCACGCATGGCGCGCGCGCGCCGATTGACCCTGCTGCATCCGCGCGTAAGCACAAATGGCGCGCGTGCGCGGATTGTACCTGCTGCATCCGTGCATAAGCACGCATGGCGCATATGCACGGATTTGCCCCCTATTTTTCTCCTTTATTCTTTCTCCTTCTTTCCTCTTTTCTTCTTCTTTCTTCTACTTTTTTTTTCTTTTTCTTCTTCCTCTCTTGAAAGAAAAAATTTTTTTTCTCTCTTTTATAAAAAAAAAAAGAAATAAACTTTTTTTCTTCCATCCTCTTTTATTGCATTTGCTTATTTTCATTCATTGCATTTTAATTTTGTTTTTATAGTTTGTTCTTATTTTCTTTTCTAAGTTTCTCATTTTAATAATGGTGTTTTATTCTCTTACTCAATTGTTGAGAAGTCCTTGGATTATTTTGGTGCTTCGTGACTTGTTTGGCATTAATTGTGATAATTGTTCCACACACAAGATTAGTGCTTTAGTCCTTCCTAACTCCTTATTCATTGTTTTTGTACCTCATTACCATTGAGTTAGGATCAGACCAATTTCTCTCATGCCTATCACTAACCTTGTTTGTGTCCACTCTTTCTAGCTGAACTTGATGCTTTTGAGTGTTCTTCATGCCTTAACTTGTTCTTGCATCAAGTATTAGTTAATATGCCTTTGCTTGAATTGTTTTCTCACTCACATGTTGTAGCTACCATGTATTTGAGAACCATACTTTTCTTTGGCATTAGCCCCCGCCTATGTTCTACTTGCTCTAATATCTTTGATGTAGGCTTAATTATCCTTCTTTCTCTTTCCTTTTAGGTTGGCCACCAAGAAGGAAAGGATTGGAAAGGCTTCTAAATGGGGCAACAAACAAGTTCACTCGCACAACCCTTTGAAGAAAGTCATCAATTGTAGCAACCCGTCCACCTTGCTCTTCTTTGCATGCACCGAGGACGGTGCAAATTTCTAAGTGTGGGGAGGTCGTCCGACCGACCTCCATGGGTAACAACTTCGTTTTTCAACACCAAATTCTTAATTTTTGTCCTTGTTAGTTAGTTGTTGCATTGCATGATAGGTTGCATGCTAGTTAGAATTTGTACATATTTTACCACTTCTTTCTTATTAGGACTATTTGGTTAGGGTGATGATTTCTTTCCCAAGAAAACTGTTTTTAGGGCACCCTACCAATTTGAAAAATTTTTTTGTTATAAACTTGCTTGAAGAATTTATTTTGGAACATGGTTTTTGAGCTAAGAACATAAGCATCTGAGTTTTGAGCCCAATTGCGTGGTTACATCTTATAACCACTTATTTCCATTCTTGTGTGCATTGTTCTCTTTCTATGATTGTGATCTTTGATTTGTTTGATTCTTTATGTCCATTATTCCATGTATACATGCATTTATATGATTGAGGCCATCATTTCATTTAGCTCACTTACCCAAATAGCCTACCTTTCATCAACCATTGTTAGCCAATTTTGAGCCTATTGAATCCCTTTTGTTCTTAATTATAGCACATCACTACCCCTAAGTGAAAAACAATAAATGTCCTTAATTTGGATCTTTGATTAGCTTAGGCTAGTGAGGGTGTGTATCATTTGGGTATGGGAAACTTGGGACATTGGTTGAGGTAAAAGTGTAATTTTTATTTTTGTTGAAAATATTGGGAATTGGGTACATGCTTATGCATTAAATATGTAAAACTATATGCATTGATACGTTTGTATATACTTTAGAAAAAAAGTGATAAAGAAAAAAAAAATATATATATATATATAAAAGAAGAAAAATATATAGAAAAAGAAAAAAAAGAGAAAAAGAAATAAAAAGGGGACAAAAATGCCCTAAAGTAAAGTTCAATAAAAATCAATGCATATGGAATGTAAATTAAAGAGAATGCATAAGTATGTGAAAAAGTGGGAATCATGGGTAGCTAGGTTGTGTATTAGAATTATATAGGTTGTTACATGTGTTAGGTGAGAGCTTAGGCTAATCAAAGATACAAATTTCAAGCTCACTTGACCATATGCATCCTTACCTTTACCCTAGCCCCATTACAACCTATGAATAAGTCCTCATGATGAATGTATGCATGCATTGAATAATTGTTGATTGTTAGAAGAAAAACAAATCTTGGAAAGCATGATTAGAAGAGAATTGAGTGAATCGACCCTATACACAAGCGCGACTAGAGCGGATACACACCCGGTGAGGGTTCGATGCTCAATTCCTTGTTCCCGGCCTTCATGAGCTTTCTTCTTGCAAGTCTATTTGAACTTCATTTTGATATTTGAATTGGTAGGATTCATGAATAGGATTCATGAATCGTCATATGATCTTAGCCCTACTTGTTCATACATGCTCTTGGGGATTGATTTACTTTTGATCAAGTAGGTAGAATCATTTTGCATTTAGTTGCATTCATGTAGATAGGTTTATATAGTTTATTTGCATTGAATAAATGTTCATATCCTTTTCTTGTCCTTCTTTATTCTTAGCATGAGGACATGCTTGGTTTAAGAGTGGGGAGATTTGATAAACCCCGATTTTGTGGTTTATCTTATCCTTATTTTGGGGGATTTTATCACCTTTTCTCACATTTATTCAATGAAATAGCATGGTTTTGTAATTCTCCCTTGATTTGTGCTTAAATGTGAAAACATGCTTTGTAGGCCCTAAAATTGATGATTTTAATTCACTTTAATTCCATTTGATGCCTTGATATGTTTTTTGAGTAATTTCATGTTCATAAGGCAAATATCGGATGGAAAAAAGTGAGGAGAAAAGCATGTAAAGTGGGAGAACTCATGAAGAAATGAAGGAACTGTAAAGCTGTCAAGCTTGACCTCTTCGCACTCAAACGACCATAACTTGAGCTACAGAGGTCCAAATGAGGTGGTTCTAGTTGCATTGGAAAGCTAACATCCGGGGCTTCGAATTAATATAAATTTTTCCATATGTTGCTTCACGTTCAGGGGCGCCCACGCGCACTTTGCGCGCGTGCGCCGATGTTGTCCGTGGCCCACTTTTATGAAATCGCCCCCAGCGATTTTTCAGCTCATTTTGGGCCCAATCCAACCCATTTCTGATGCTATTGAACCCAAGGATTGAAGGGAGAATGAACCAAGTAGTCATAGTTTAGTTTTCATCATGTTTTAGGGTAGAATTCTAGAGAGAGAAGCTCTCTCCTCTCTCTAGATTTTAGGGTAGTTTTAGTTAATTCTTCTTGGATCCAAGTTTTAATTCTTGTTTTGATTTAGTTCTTCCTTTTAAATTCTTGTTATTACATCTCTATTCTTCTAGTTTTTCTTGTCATTTCTTTTATTTTGTTGCTTTTATGTTTATAAACAATTGTTGGATCTTAATTTTCTTTAATGCAATTTTAAGTTTCCATGTTCTTTTATTGTTGATTTGAGTTGTGATCTTGTTTTCTTGCAATTGGTAGTTGGTAGATTTTACTTTCCTTGCAGTTTTACTACGCTTTCCTTTTATGCCTTCCAAGTGTTTGATAAAATGCTTGGAAGGATGTTAGAATAGATTTTGAGCATTCTTGGCTTGGAAAGAGTAATTAGGTAATCTTGAGTCATGAAAACCCAACTTATGTTGGTGATCTAGAGTTGTTAGCTAATATTGTTTCCATTGACGCTAATCTTTTGCTAATTAAATTAGTGAGTTGATTAGGACTTTTGGATTGAGATTAGCTAGCCTTGTTAGACTTTCTCTCATGGAAGATAATATGATACCTTCTTCCAATGTTGGAGATGACGTAATAAGATAAATTCTTGTTATTATTGTGGTATGATTGATTAATCTTGTTTGACATTCTCCCTATTTGTTGGAGTCAACTAAATAAGATGAATTAATCATTGCATGACTAGGATAGAAAGCCTATGATCTCAATCTTTGCCATGAATGTCTCTTTTTATTACTTGCTTTCTTTAGTTACTTGCTCATTTTACTTTATTGTCATTTAATTTCTTGCCCTCTTATCAAATCAAAACCCCCCTTGATCTTCATAGCCAATAATTGAACACTTCATTGTAATTCCTCGTGAGACGACCCGGAGTCCAAAATACTCCCGTTATTTCTTATTTGGGGTTTGTTACTTGTGACAACCAAAATTTTTGTATGAAAGGATTCTTGATTGGTTTGGAAACTATACTTCACAACGAGACTCCATTAGATAAATTCTAAATCGTTGAGAGTTTGTTCATCAAGGGACTTGAGCAAAAATCAGATTTAGAGGCTGAAGAAGGACTGCATATGCTGTTGGATTCTGACCTTCCTGCACTCAAAGTAGATTTTTTGGAGCTACAGGAGTCCAAATGGCACGCTCTCAATTGCGTTGGAAAGTAGACATCCAGTGCTTTCCAGAAATATATAATAGTCCATACTCTGTCCAAGTTTAGATGACGCAAACTGGCGTTCAACACTAGCTTTCTGCCCTATTCTGGCGTTAAACGCCAGAAACAAGTTGCAAAGCAGAGTTAAACGCCAGAAACAAGTTACAAACTAGCGTTCAACTCCAAGGAAGACCTCTACATGTGAAAGCTTCAACGCTCAGCCCAAGCACACACCAAGTGGGCCCAGAAGTGGATTTCTGCATCATTTACTCATTTCTGCAAACCCTAGTAACTAGTTTAGTATAAATAGAACTTTTTACTATTGTATTTTCATCTTTGGATAATTTTTAAATCTCTGGACGTTTAGTTCTTAGATCATGGAGGTTGGCCTTTCGGCTATGCCTGGACCTTCATCACTTATGTATTTTCAATAGTAGAGTTTCTACACACAATAGATTAAGGTGTGGAGCTCTGCTGTTCCTCATGAATTAATGCAAAGTACTATTGTTTTTCTATTCAACTCAAGCCTATTTCTTCTCTAAGATATACACTCGTTCTTCAACCTGACGAATGTGATGATCCGTGACACTCATCATCATTCTCACCTATGAATGCGTGCCTGACAACCACTTCTGTTCTACTTGCAATAGCTTGAGTGCGTATCTCTTAGCCTCCTGATCTACGATCAGAGTCTTCGTGGTATAGGCTAGAATTATTGGCAGCCATTCTTGAGATCCGGAAAGTCTAAACCTTGTCTGTGGTATTCTGAGTAGGATCTAGGAAGGGATGGCTATGACGAGCTTCAAACTCGCGAGTGCTGGGCATAGTGACAGACGCAAAAGGATTACTGAATCCTATTCCAGTATGATCGAGAACCGACAGATGATTAGCCGTGCGGTGACAGCGCATTTTGGACCATTTTCACAGAGAGGACGGGATGTAGCCATTGACAACGGTGATGCCCAACATAAGCTTGCCATAGAAAGGAGTAAGAAGGATTGGATGAAAGCAGTAGGAAAGCAGAGGTTCAGAAGGAATAAAGCATCTCCATACGCTTATCTGAAATTCTTACCAATGAATTACATAAGTATCTCTATCTTTATTTTACGTTTTATTTATATTTCAATTATTAAAACTCTATAACCATTTGAATCCGCCTGACTGAGATTTACAAGGTGACCAAAGCTTGCTTCAAGCCGACAATCTCCGTGGGATCGACCCTTACTCACGTAAGGTTTATTACTTGGAAGACCCAGTGCACTTGCTGGTTAGTTGTGCGAAGTTGTGAAGAAGAACTATTATTATGAACGTGCGTATTAAGTTTTTAGCGCCATTACCAAGGAATGAACGATCATGATTTCGTACACCAATAGTGTAGACTTCCTCCCCTTTGGGTTGCCTTTAAGGTTCAGACTTTCATTATAACAGCGACGCACAGTTTTTTGGTCTCTTTTTATCGTGGCGATCCCTTCTGGAGTTGGGAACCTCATGCATAGATGTGGAGTCGAGACCACTGCGGCAAGCTGGTTCAGTGTTGTCCGACCTATTAGGGTGTTGTAAGCTGAGCTCACGTCGACTACAATGTAGTCTCTGTTAAACGTCCTTGACCGGGTTCCCTTTCCAAAGGTTGTGTGTAGTGATATATACCCTAGTGGTTGGATTGGATTATCTCCTAGTCCGAACAAGCTATTCGGATATGCTCTGAGCTCTTTTTCTTGCAGGCCGAGTTTGTCGAAGGCAGTTTTGAATAAGATGTCTGCAGAACTTCCTTGGTCGATTAATGTTCTGTGGAGGTTAGCGTTAGCTAATATAATGATGATGATGACCATGGGGTCATCATGTCCCGAGATGATGCCTATTACATCTTCTTAGGTAAAAGTAATAGTGCGGAGGTTGGATGACCTCTCTCCTTCCGCTACATGATATACTTCTTTAAGGTGTCTTTTGCGATATGACTTAGAGATCCCTCCACCTGTGAATCCTCCATTTATCATGTGAACATGCCTCTCAAGAGTGTGAGGTGGTCGCTCAGCTTGTCCGACCTCTTCGTCCCTTCTTTTTTTCCTTGGTTCTTCCGTTTTGTTGGCTAAGTATCGATCTAGTCGCCCTTCTCTTGCCAACTTCTCTATGACATCTTTTAGGTCAAAGCATTCATTGGTGGGATGACTGTAAACTCGATAGTACTCCCAGTACTCTGTCCGACTTCTCCCTCCTTTTTTGCTTTTGATTGGGCGAGGTGGTAGGATCTTCTCAGTGTTGCATATTTCTCGGAAAACATCTACAAGAGATACCCGAATGGGGTGTAATTGTGGTATTTTCGGGGCTTCTCCTTGAGTTGATCTTCTTTTGTCCTGGACTCTTTATCCTTGTCCCGAGAGGCATAGGAGGGTCCAGGTTTTGATATTTCCCCTAATCGAGAATTTTCTTCTATGTTGATATACTTCTCTTCTCGTTCTTGTACCTCATTTAGGGATGTTGGATGCTTTTTCGATATAGAGTGGCTAAAAGTTCCTTCTCTTAGGCCATTGATGAGACCCATGATGGCTGCTTCTGTTGGCAGACTTTGTATGTCCAGACATGCTTTGTTGTATCTTTCCATGTAGCTGCGGAGGCTCTCCCTATCTCCTTGCTTAATTTCTAGTAGGCTTGGGGCATGTTTGGCTTTGTCCTTCTGGATGGAGAATCTGGCAAGAAATTTTTTGGCTAGGTCGTCAAAACTTGTGATGGATCTGGGACGCAAACTGTCGAACCACTTTATTGCCGTCTTTGTTACAGTAGTTGGGAAGGCTTTGCATCGAACGGCGTCCGAGGCATCAGTGAGATACATTCTGCTCCTGAAATTGCTGAGATGATGGCTGGGATCTGAGGTACCATCGTATGAAGTCATGTCGGGGGCCTTGAAATCTTTTGGAACTTTAGCTTTCATGATCTCTTTGGTGAAGGGATCTTGGTCCTTGTGGGAGTTATCCTCACACTTGGAATGAGCAGTTCAGGTCTCGAGGTTGGCTTCAAGCTTTACGAGCTTGTCTTCCAGTTCTCGGCGTCGTTTGGCTTCTCTCCGCAGGTCTCTTTCAGCCTCCCGCTGGTGTTCAGCCTCCTGTTCGAGCTGTTTGAGACGATTTTGTTGTTCCCGGATAGCTTTTAAAATTTCCATGTTAGAAGGTTGTTTGTCTCCCCTATTTTGAGGTGTGTCTTTGGAGGTGGCATCCGTGTGTTTGTTTGGCGTTCTGTCCACCAAACCTGAGTTATGATCATTATTGTGGTCGTCCACCATGGTGATGGGATGACTTCCAGGTTCCCCAGCAACGGCGCCAATGTTTCAAGGGTTACCTGAAACTGTAGGTTGATCTCGGACGAGATCTGCGGTGGTGGCCGGAGTTGCCGTGTCCGACTTGTTGGACCTGGTGATGCTGCCGATCCTTGGTCACCGGAGGGTGGTGGTACCTGCAAGAGACTCCGATGCTTAAGTTAGCATGGGATTTAAGCAGGTATTTAGTAGAATCAGAGTATGAGTTATACCTGGGTGCTCCAGTGTATTTAGAATGGTGTGGAGTAACCGTTCTAGAGATAAGATAGTTATCTTATCTTATCTTTGAGTGAAGTTATCTTATCTTTAAGGGGAACTGCCTTTATCCTTCTAGGCTTTGGCTGCTTTTAGATTGGGTTGTGTCCCTTTGTTTGGGCCAGCTTGGGCTTCTTATGTCGATTTGGCCAAACTCTTTTACAGAAGAGGTTGGGGGACCTGACCTGAAGAGGTCAGTCACTCTGTCTTCGATCAGTTCGGGTCGGATAGCTCGACCTAAGGTATGAACAGAAACCTTAACTCTCAACCCTTGCCAATATTTCCTTTAGCATTTGATTCTCCTTTCATTTCCTTAGTTAATTACCTTTATTGCTTCTTTATTTTCTTGCAATTTAATATCTTGTCTATTACTATCTCACCCCGATTTCTCATAGCCAATGATACACACACCTCACTGCAATTCCGTGGGAGAATGACTCGAAAATTAAAACTCCCGGTTATTTGATTTGTTTTGTGACAATAATTATTTAAACTTTGATTAGCGTCAATTATTGGTTTGAGACTATACTATCGACAAAATAATTCTTTTTGAGAAATTCGAAACCAACATTTGGCCCTTTATCAAGAATCCTATGATGGTATATATATTGATGGAGGATAGTAAAATGAAGGTTGAGGACATCCAAGGGATGCATGAGGGTGGGGGTGTGTCCGAGGCTATGAAGAAGGTGAGGACAAAGTGTGTATGGATTATAGTGTGGAGTGATTAATAGCCTAGGAAGAGAAGAACCAGTGTATGTAATAGGTGAGCAAGTCAAGACGAGTGTCTTTAATTCTTTGTCTGGAAGAGGGAGGTGCATGGATGGTTGATAATGAGAGAATTATGCCAAATCGGTAAAAATATAATTTCTTTCGTTGCAAGTATAGTCCGAACCGGCAATGGATCCTCTCAATCTAATTTTAGTTCAAAGGATATCACAATCAATACAAAATATAAACTGGGAGTTCTTAAGTTCCGAGTCGTCTTCCCTAGGAGCTGCAATTGAGTGATTAATTATTGGCTATGAGGGGAAATGGGGATTTGAGATTGCAAGAGAACCAAGTGATGTAAATAGCAAGAAGTGTAAATGCTCATGCAAAGAATTAAATGAAAGTAATTAAATTCAAAGGTAATTAATCAAAGAAAAGGGAAATTCAAATGCTAAGAAACCTCTTGGCATGGATTGAGAGCTAAGGCTACCTATCCTAGCCGTTGACCACAAACATATGATGATTATGACGAGTTAATCCTACTTAGTCAACCCTAACATCGAGGATAAGTCAAATAAGCATAGTTGATCTCAATTCACAAGTCCTAGCCAACTCTATTAATGGGAGGCTGATGAGATATTTTGGAGGAAAAATAAATCTCTCCCAAAACACCCAAATCTAACCGGCAAGTGCACCGGGTCGCATCAAGTAATAATAACTCACGGGAGTGAGGTCGATCCCACAGGGATTGAAGGATTGAGCAATTTTAGTTTAGTGGTTGATTTAGTCAAGCGAATCAAGATTTGGTTGATGGTTTTGTGACTTGCAGAATTAAATTGCATTGAAGTAAAGAGAACAAGAAATAAATTGCTGAAACTTAAAGAACAAGAAATTAAATGGCAGAAACTTAAAGTGCAAGAAATGTAAATTGCGGAATCTTAAAGTGCAAGGAATGTAAATTGCTTGAAATGTAAAGGGGATTGGGATGTGGATTTGCAGAATTTAAAAAAGGAAAAATTAAATTGCATCGAACAGAAGAGTAAAAGGGGATTGGGATTGAACCGGATATGAAGCAGAAAAGTAAATGAACATAAGAAAGCAATAAACAGAGAAGTGAAATGAGAAATTCAGATCTCAGGACCCAGAGACTAGAAAACCAAGTCTAGATCTCAATGCCTTCCTAGATCCAACAAGAACAATTGCAAGGAAATTGTAAATTGCAAAGAAAAGAGATGAAGAACAATGAACCGGAAATGGAATTCAATTAACAGTAAAGAAACAGTGAGATCCAAGATTGAGATTGAAACAGAATTTCTTCAATTCTCCAATCCAAGATCCAAGACAAATGTAAAATGAAATTGAAAGCAATGAAAGCAAAGAAATTAAAGTTCAAAAGCTCTCCGAAAACTATTATGAAAATTCCCAAAGGAAAGCTCGCCGAATAACTTGAATTCTATCCTATTTATAAACTTTCAAAAATGATCTTCAAGCCTTGAGTTGGGCCTTTGCTCTTGGTGGAATTGGGTTGAAAGAAGCCTTGGTTGATTGCTCTTGAAGTTTGGAGAAGAACTGAAGTGAACCAATTGAACCGGAATTGAGGTTAGCAAAAGTTGGACCAAAAGTTTGAGCCAAAGTTAGGGGTCTAACTTTGGCTCCAACTTTTCATATCAGCAAAGCACATTCTGCTGGTATGGACGTTGGTGCCAACGTTAGGGGTCTAACTTTGACCCTAACGTTGGCCTTCCCTTGGTGCTAGTGGCGCCAACGTTAGCCTCCAAGTTAGGGGGCTAACGTTGGCGCAAACGTTGGCTCCTTCCCCATTGTAATTCATGTGCCAACGTTAGCCTCCAAGTTAGGGGGCTAACGTTGGCGCAAACGTTGGTGCCCAGGGGAGAAACTCTCAAGTTCCAACGTTAGCCTCCAAGTTAGGGGGCTAACGTTGGGGCTAACTTTTGCCTCTTCCTTGAATATTCATGTGCCAACGTTAGCCTCCAAGTTAGGGGGCTAACGTTGGCGCAAACGTTGGTGCCCAGGGGAGAAACTCTCAAGTTCCAACGTTAGCCTCCAAATTAGGGGGCTAACGTTGGGGC
The DNA here is from genome assembly GCF_003086295.3 of Arachis hypogaea. Classification (NCBI taxonomy): domain Eukaryota; kingdom Viridiplantae; phylum Streptophyta; class Magnoliopsida; order Fabales; family Fabaceae; genus Arachis; species Arachis hypogaea. Next base: position 88,976,356 of record NC_092053.1, read on the forward strand.
TAACTTTTGCCTCTTCCTTGAATATTCATGTGCCAACGTTAGCCTCCAAGTTAGGGGGCTAACGTTGGCGCAAACGTGGGATGGCCAGGGAGGAAATTTCAAGTTCCAACGTTAGCCTCCAAGTTAGGGGGCTAACGTTGGGGCTAACTTCATGCTTCCTGGTTCAATTTCACTTATTCCATTGTCCCCTCTTCACTCCTAGCCATTCCTCTTTGCTTTAACCTTTCTCCAAGCTTTCTTCACCTATCATTAATCAACCAAACTCATCAAAGCTATGCTCAAAATCATGAGATATTCATTCTTTCATAATATGCAACAAATATAGCATAAAACCTCATGAAATGGCATAAATTCATATATGGTTAGTTCAATCAAGGGAAACATGAAAATCTACTCAATTAGCTTGCTTGTAGCTCAAGAAAGTGCAAAATTCTAATGAAAACAAAAGAAAAAGACTAGTTAAAATAGGCTAGGATGACTTGTCATCACAACACCAAACTTAAAGCTTGCTTGTCCCCAAGCAAGAAATGAATTATTGAGAAGAAAGAATGAAATGGAAGAGGAAGTTCATGCTAGCAGAGTATTATTGATAGTTCATGGGGTTTTGTGTGGATATGCAAATACTCACTTCTTATTGACTCCTAGGCCTAGAAAGTCTCCTTCAAGCTTCAAGTGACATACTGCTATGGCTTCTCATTATTCCTTTATCCTTGGCTAATACTTTGTTCATAAGCTTTATTTGAGTGTCATGTGTAGCAAGTTCATTTTCTTTTCTTTATACTTGACACATTATTCACCATAGACACTTGGCTCACATTCCTTCTTAAAACATTGATGCCCAGCACCTCTTTGGGCTACTAAATGCCTTGTAGTTAGGTTGCTCTTGATGGTGGACTTTCAGCTGATGATCCCGGGTTAGTTAACCCAAGTCACCAAGTGTTGAGGCACTCCTAAGAGCTTACTAATCCAAGCAGATCCTAGTACAAAGACATCACAGGCATATATTTTAAGGTTCAAGCTATTGGTGTCCAGCTTTGTTTTTTTTTGTTTTCCTTTTGTTTTGCCACTCTTTTTGCTATCTTTTTCTTCTTTCCTTCTTTTTGTTTTTCTTTCTAACCAAGGAATTTAATTCAATTGAGATTCATAGACAGTAGGCCACTATTTACTTAGAAGGAGATATCCTGGCTCTTTATTCATTCAAAAGTGAGCCATTATACAATCACACACATACCACCACTTACTTTTATTCTACTTCTATCTAACAGAGACTATCTTGCTTCACATTCAAACTGTTCTTTTATTGAATTGAAAGATGCAGGGGACAACACATGCTTCTTGTCAAGTGAAAATAAACACACAAGCACACACATAAACTAGCCTACTTATTTTAAAAGAAACAAACACAATGCAAAGACTTTTAAATAACTACTTAAAAATGCAAAGACAACTTAGAACGGATAGATTTTGTAGTGATGAATAAGGAGCAAGTCCACCTTTCATTTGTCATGCCTTTTCTTTCTCCTTTCATACACTTGGCTGCTAGTGTTCCCACCATCCTTGTTTGGTGGTTGTTGATCTTGCCAAAAGCCAGCCTTATTCATAGCCTCCTCCACTCTATCTTCAAGTCTCATAGCCCTGTTCACTTCTACCTCACTTCTCATTTTGAAGAATTCATCAAAAGTTGGGAATGCCGGATCCATGTTGTGCATATGTTCTCCAATATAGTTCAGTTTGATTTGGCTATTGACATTATAATCGGCTTGCACTTCATACCTTGCTTCTTAGAGTGTTGTGAACTCCTTGAAAGCCTTCAAACTTTCAGCTTGCATTTGTTCCAACTTTCCAAAAGATTCATGAGATTGAAAGGCATGTTCTTCTTGCATCACAAGAAATCTTGACTCGAATTCATTTTGTTTGTTTATTATTCTTAGCTCTCTTTCTTCTTGTGCTTGTTGGTTTTGCATGTACAGAGAATGGTATTCCTCTTGCCTCTCTTGAATTCTCGTGTACTGTTGAGACAATCTCCCTATTGCTTCTTGCATTTGAGTCATATCCATATTGCCATGTGGGAAAAAGTGTGGTTGCTCCTCCTCCTCTTGTGGCTCTTCTTCTATGTGTGGCTCATCTTCTTCCATTGGTTCTTCTACTTCCCTTCCTCCATGTGGCCTTCGGCCTTGATGTGCTTCAAGGGGCATCATCATCCGTTCAATGGTTATGGGAATGCCTTGGCTTAACCACATTGGATTCTCCTCTTCCATTGGAACCTTAGCCCTTGCACACAACCTCCAAATGGTGCTCGGATAGTACAACCAAGATCCGGCCGAATTCTTTTCAGCTATCTTTTGAATGTCTCTTGCAAGAATATCATGAACTCTTATCTCTCCACCCACCATGATACAATGCAGCATCACGGCTCTCTCCCTATTAACTTCTGAGGTGTTCACAGTGCCCTGAATTGACCTTTTCATCAACTCATACCATCCTTTTGCTTCCGGAGTGAGGTTAGATCTCTTCAGGAACTTGTATCTGTTCTTGTTATCTCTTTCCCATTCTGAGTTCTCAAAACAAATATCTCTCGCAATCTCCTCATAATCTTGATCCTCAGTCAATCTTTGTTGGTATCCCGGTTCATCAAAGCGGACTGACTTGAGTTTCAAGACTTTCTTGATTGCGTCCGGGCTAAAGTCTACTTCCACCCCTCGCACATAGCTCTTGTACGTTGGGGGCTCACGCATGTCAAGCCTTGGGACATTTGCATAGAACTCTCTTATGATATTGGTGTTAATTCGGGTGACTGGTGATGTAAGTTCCTCCCATCTCCTCTTCCGGATTTTGTTTTTCATTTCTTGACATCCATCATCCGGCAACATGAATGGAATTTCAGGATAGATTCTTTTCTCGTTCATCCATTGAATTTGCATTTGATGATGCCAAGACTTGAACCTCCGTTGGTCATATTCATGTGTTTCTTCCTCCACTATTGGATCTTTTCCTTTTCGTCGTTTGGTTCTTGAGGAGGATGCCATGATCACTTGGTTGGTTGAGAGGGAATGTGAAGAATGTTGGAGAGTTTGATGTATGTTTGGAGGAAAAAGAGATGAGGTCCGGACTTGCTATGACAAGAAGTTATGAAGAGAAGTTTAAGTGGTTGGAGTTTAAAGTAGAAGAAAGGTTGCACAAGGCTTGTTATGTTGAGGAGTGATTCGGTTATGTGCATGGCTTGAAGGTGGTATGCTTTTAAATGAGCAATGAAGGGCTAGGATGCAATTAGACACTATGGAGATCAAAGGTATGCATGTGAGGATGAATGAAGACAAAATTTGCTCCTTCCCTTGCCTTTGCCGTGATCATTCTCAAGGAGTGGCAGATTTCTTCCTTGAAGCATGTGATAGGATTTTGTCCTTATGCTATGCTTTCCTTTGTCTTGTCTTTTTCATTGAAGATTCTTTGACCTCCTAGTCATCACAACAAGACAACATATATTAGTCTTATCCAACCGTAGCAATATTGTTCTTTTTAGTAAAAATATGTGAACCATCAATTCTTATCTCATGTGAACCGTGACACTTTCTTTGGAGGACACCAAACTTAGTGTTTGGTAATGTATAAAGAAAATGAGTTTCTTCCTCCAATTGGTGAAGTTCAAATGTTAAATGTTCATAAGAATTGTTTTCATCATACTTTCTTTTTCTCTTTTTTTTTTTTTCATGAAGGATTAATTGCATCCTTGAATCGGTGCATCAAGGTTTGATGAACACCAAACTTGTTTCTTGTCAAAGGGTACATCACAATTAATACCTTCATTATCTAAAAAAAAATTTTCTATTTATAAGGTTTTGGAAAATAGCAAATGTATGATTATTGATGCATGAGTTTCAAATTTTCATGAAGCTATGTGGACACCAAACTTACTGTTTGGCCATATGCTCTATCAAAACATTTTAAGCATGTGAAACAAAATCCTTTGTAATCTTGGTTAAGTGTGCTTGAAGATACACCGAACTTAGTATATGTTTCAAAATAGTACATGCAATAAATGGACATGTTCATGAAAAGAGAAAAGAATTCATGCATCAAGTGATCATAATTTATTGAATGTAAAATGACATGAATCTTAAAGCATGGGTTGCCTCCCATGGAGCGCTCTTTTATTGTCACTAGCTTGACATTGAGGCTTTCTTTTATGGTGGTTGGTGCTTGTAGGGCCTCAATTTGTCTCCCCTGACCGTGATCCTCTTCTTTGTTCTCTGGTGTTCAATTTCAGCATGCTCTAATGATAGTATGTTGCTGACAGTGTAGTAATCCTCGGTTTGTTGATTTGCCCCCAACTGTTGATATATCAGTTGCACTTTGTCACCTTTAGAAAGTCCCTCTGTTGGAATCTTTCTATTCTTCCAGCCCCTTTTTGCTTTGTTTCTGCGCTTCATCTTTCCTTTTGTTGATCTTTCTTTTCTGGCTGTAGGCTTTCCTTGGGGACCTCTCTTTTCAGTGGCTAATACTCTACTACCCTCTTGGGCTTTTTCATCAGCCTGCACAATCTTTAGCATTGGGATGTTGCTGTGACTTTTCTGGTCATTTTTCATATAGTCTTTCTCTTCCTTGCTAAATTGTGCCTCTGGTAACACCTTCAGAGTGATGCTCTGGTCATGCATCCTGAGAGTTAATTCCCCTTCCTCTACGTCTATGATAGCTCTAGCAGTGGCTAAGAATGGCCTTCCCAGTATAACAGAGTCACCATCATCATTGTTTGATTCTAGAACCACAAAATCAGCAGGGTAAATAAAACTGTCCACCTTGACCAACAGATTTTCAATTACACCCCTGGGGTATACCATTGACTTGTCTACCAGCTCCAAAGACATTTGTACTGGTTTGACCTCCTCTATATGCAGCTTTTTCACCAAGGAGGATGGTATTAAGTTAATGCTCGCTCCGAGATCGCACATTGCTTTAGTGATGGTCAATTCCCCAAGGGTGCAAGGCAACAAGAAGCTCCCTGGGTCCTCAAGCTTGGGAGGAAGCCCCTTTTGAATCAAGGCTCTGCATTCCTCAGTAATCATTATGGTTTCTTTCTCATCCCAGCTTCTTTTTTTGTTGATGAGATCCTTCAGAAACTCTTTGTTGAACCTCTGGGGATATGGCAGTGGAGGTGTGATGCTTTTTCCTATTTGTTGCTGCCCCTGAGCTACTTCTTTTGAGCTATGTGGCTGGTTGTCCTTCTCTTTGAGTTTCTCAGTGTCTTTGTTTGGCATTACAACTTGCTCCTTAGCCTCATCTACCTTTGTTTGATTCTCATCCTCCATTGGTTCTTTGATGTTCTCTGCTTGCTTCCTTGTAGTGTCATTGTTGCTTATCAATGCTCTTCCACTCCTTAATTGTATTGCCTTGCATTCTTCCTTGGGATTTGGAATTGTGTCACTGGGCAGTGAGTTTGAAGGTCTCTCAACAGATACTTGCTTGGAGAGTTGCCCCATCTGTCTCTCTAGGCTCTTCAGGGAGGCTTCCTGATTCTTGGCTACCATTTCCTGGTGTTTCAGCATTTTGTCTATCATGGCCTCCAAGTGAGTGATTCTTTGGGCTTCAGGTGATATTTGAGGTGGGTTATGAGATGTGGGTGGTGGATGGTAGGCATTTTGGTTGGTGGGTTGGTTATTAAGTTGGTATTGGTTGAGGTTGGGGTAGTTGTTTTGAGGTTTTCTGTAGGGGTTTTGGTTAGTCTGCTGCTGGTTGTGATTTTGGTTGCTTCTTGGGTTGTGTTGGTTTGAGTTCCTCTGCCATGGTTGTTGGTTTTGGGCATGGTTATCTCCCCATCTGAGGTTTGGGTGGTTTTTCCAGGATGGATTGTATGTATCACCATACACTTCATTTGGTCCTTGGTTGTGCATATACTGAACTTGCTCTTGTTGTTGTTCTTCTTGAGTTTCTTCACTCTGTCCCCATGTGGTTGATGGTTGGCTAGTGTTGACTGCTGCAACTTGGAGACTATCAATCCTCTTGGCCATTTGCTCAAATTGTTGTTGAATTTGCTGCTGCATCATCTTGTTTTGAGCTAGGATTGAATCCACTCCTTCTAGTTCCATTACTCCTCTTCTTTGTGATGGTTGGCGGCTTCTTTGATGAGCAAAGAAATATTGGTTGTTGGACACCATATCAATAAGTTGTTGAGCCTCTTCTGCAGTTTTCATGAGTTGCAAGGAACCTCCAGCTGAGTGATCCAAAGCTTCCTGAGATTTCAGTGTTAAGCCTTCATAGAAGTTTTGGAGCTTCTCCCACTCATTAAACATAGCAGGGGGACCTTTCCTGATCAGAGCCTTGTACCTCTCCCATGCCTCATAGATGGGTTCGGCCTCCATTTGTGTAAATGTTTGAACCTCAGCCTTTAACCTTATAATCCTCTGAGGTGGATAAAATTTGGCAAGGAATTTAGTTACCAAATCATCCCAGTTGTTGATGCTGTCCCTTGGAAACGATTCCAACCATTGAGTAGCCTTGTCCCTGAGAGAAAATGGGAATAGCATCAGTTTGTAACTCTCAGGGGCACTCCATTAGTTTTGACAGTGTTGCATATCCTCAAGAAAGTGGATAAATGTTGGTGTGGGTCCTCAAGTGGTCCTCCACCAAAAGAGCAGTTGTTCTGAACCAAAGTGATGAGTTGTGGCTTGAGTTCAAAGTTGTTAGCATTGACATTTGGAGCCAAGATGCTGCTCCCACAATGTCTAGGATTTGCAAAGGTGTAGGAAGCCAAAACTCTCCTCTGGGGTGGGTTGCCATTGTTGTTGTCTTCTCCACCTGGTGGATTGGTTAAATGTTCCTCCATCTCTTGGAATTCTTCATCTGATTCCTCTTCTCCAACAATGTTTTTCCCTCTTTCAGCTCTTCTTAACCTCCTGAGAGTTCTTTCGTCTTGTTCATGAAAATTGGGTATGGTTCTTCTTGTACCTGACATACAAGCAGAACATGAGAAATGCACAAAACTAGTGACACTTCAATTTACTGCCAGATTGAAGTGTTAGTTAGTTTAAGCAAAAAATCAAACAGTTAGTGGGTTAATCAAAATTAAAGAAAAAGTGCTTGATCTAGATCACCACCTCACTTAATCATTGTCAATCTAATCAATCCCCGGCAACGGCGCCAAAAACTTGATGAGATATTTTGGAGAAAAAATAAATCTCTCCCAAAACACCCAAATCTAACCGGCAAGTGCACCGGGTCGTATCAAGTAATAATAACTCACGGGAGTGAGGTCGATCCCACAGGGATTGAAGGATTGAGCAATTTTAGTTTAGTGGTTGATTTAGTCAAGCGAATCAAGATTTGGTTGATGGTTTTGTGACTTGCAGAATTAAATTGCATTGAAGTAAAGAGAACAAGAAATAAATTGCTGAAACTTGAAGAACAAGAAATTAAATGGCAGAAACTTAAAGTGCAAGAAATGTAAATTGCGGAATCTTAAAGTGCAAGGAATGTAAATTGCTTGAAATGTAAAGGGGATTGGGATGTGGATTTGCAGAATTTAAACAAGGAAAAATTAAATTGCATCGAACAGAAGAGTAAAAGGGAATTGGGATTGAACCGGATATGAAGCAGAAAAGTAAATGAACATGAGAAAGCAATAAACAGAGAAGTGAAATGAGAAATTCAGATCTCAGGACCCAGAGACTAGAAAACCAAGTCTAGATCTCAATGCCTTCCTAGATCCAACAAGAACAATTGCAAGGAAATTGTAAATTGCAAAGAAAAGAGATGAAGAACAATGAACCGGAAATGGAATTCAATTAACAGTAAAGAAACAGTGAGATCCAAGATTGAGATTGAAACAGAATTTCTTCAATTCTCCAATCCAAGATCCAAGACAAATGTAAAATGAAATTGAAAGCAATGAAAGCAAAGAAATTAAAGTTCAAAAGCTCTCCAAAAACTATTATGAAAATTCCCAAAGGAAAGCTCGCCGAATAACTTGAATTCTATCCTATTTATACACTTTCAAAAATGATCTTCAAGCCTTGAGTTGGGCCTTTGCTCTTGGTGGAATTGGGTTGAAAGAAGCCTTGGTTGATTGCTCTTGAAGTTTGGAGAAGAACCGAAGTGAACCAATTGAACCGGAATTGAGGTTAGCAAAAGTTGGACCAAAAGTTTGAGCCAAAGTTAGGGGTCTAACTTTGGCTCCAACTTTTCATATCAGCAAAGCACATTCTGCTGGTATGGACGTTGGCCTTCCCTTGGTGCTAGTGGCGCCAACGTTAGCCTCCAAGTTAGGGGGCTAACGTTGGCGCAAACGTTGGCTCCTTCCCCATTGTAATTCATGTGCCAACGTTAGCCTCCAAGTTAGGGGGCTAACGTTGGCGCAAACGTTGGTGCCCAGGGGAGAAACTCTCAAGTTCCAACGTTAGCCTCCAAATTAGGGGGCTAACGTTGGGGCTAACTTTTGCCTCTTCCTTGAATATTCATGTGCCAACGTTAGCCTCCAAGTTAGGGGGCTAACGTTGGCGCAAACGTGGGATGGCCAGGGAGGAAATTTCAAGTTCCAACGTTAGCCTCCAAGTTAGGGGGCTAACGTTGGGGCTAACTTCATGCTTCCTGGTTCAATTTCACTTATTCCATTGTCCCCTCTTCACTCCTAGCCATTCCTCTTTGCTTCAACCTTTCTCCAAGCTTTCTTCACCTATCATTAATCAACCAAACTCATCAAAGCTATGCTCAAAATCATGAGATATTCATTCTTTCATAATATGCAACAAATATAGCATAAAACCTCATGAAATGGCATAAATTCATATATGGTTGGTTCAATCAAGGGAAACATGAAAATCTACTCAATTAGCTTGTTTGTAGCTCAAGAAAGTGCAAAATTCTAATGAAAACAAAAGAAAAAGACTAGTTAAAATAGGCTAGGATGACTTGTCATCAGAGGCTTAAAGTTAGTAGAAACCAAATCAACTAACTACTCTAATATATCAACCAAGAATTGACATCAATGACTTAAGGTCACCAAAGTCCTCAATTCCAAGCCAAGAGTGAAGAAAAACTAGGTAAATACTAAGCCAAGCATTTTTATCAAACACTTAGAGTACATGAAAATAAAAGCATATTAAATTGCAATCAAAATAGAATCTAAAGTTACCAAGTGCAAGAAAACGATAATAACAACTAAAGAAAGCAATAATAACATAGAAACATAAATTTGCGTTAAATGAAATTAAAGTCAACAAAAGTGTTCATAACATAAAAGTGACAAAATAAAGGAAATAACAAGAGAAATAAAGAAGATCAAGACAAAAGAGCATGAAAACATAAAGAAAACTATATTAAAACAAGAATTAAAGACTGAAATTAAAGGAAATTAAACTAAGAAAACCTAAATTCTAGAGAGAAAGGGGAGTTTCTCTCTCTAGAAAACTAAGACAAAAACATAAAAACCTAAAACTAAGTGCTCCCCCCTTGCCTCCACTTGAATTAGGGTTGAAATAGCTTTAGAAATGAGTTGGATTAGGTTTTGGGGGCCCAAAATTCGCAGCCAGCGAATTGCATAAATGAGGTCACGTATTGGTACTTGTGCGTATGCACACATGCTGATTTTTCCACGTGCGCATGCACACATAAGGTTGTGCGAGTGCACACTTGCTGACTCTCACTTGTGTGTACGCACGCATACTTTTGCGTACGCACACTTGCTGATTTGCTCCAAACTTTATTTCTTCATGTTTTCTTCACTTTTGCATGCGTTTTCCTCACTTCATCAATCCATATTAGCCTTGTAAACCTGAAAGCGCTCAACAAACACATCAAGGCATCAAATGGAATTAAAGTGGATAAAATTTAACAAATAAGGGCCTAAAAAGCATGTTTTCACATTTTGAGCACAATTTATGGAGAATTTACAAAACCAAGCTATTTCATTGAATAAGTGTAAGAAAAGTTGATAAAATCCACCCAATTAGAGCAAATAAATACCATGAAATGTGGATTTCTCAATGGTTTTGAGGTCTTAAAGAGTTAATCATGCAAAATGGGGAGCCAATGCAAGTGCCTTAATAAGAATTAATAGCGATGATGATGGAGTTTGCAGAGATCCACTGATTCCTTGAGTAATCATAAGCACTACATACAAAAATAATTTCAAGTGATAACCAAAGAGGGAAAACAAATACAAAACAAAAAAGGGAAAAGAAAAAAATAATTTACGCATGAAGTTGATGCACAGAAACTTGTCTCTCAACAATTTTCCTTCGGCAAGTATACCGAATTTTCGTCAAGTAAAAACTCACAATAGAGTGAGGTCGAATCCCACAAGGATTGATTGGTCAAGCAACTTTAATTAGAGGAATGTTCTAGTTGAGCGAAGCAGAATTTGATTTGAGGTTTGCAGAAAATTAAATGGCGGGAAAGTAAATAGCAGAAAAGGTAAATTACTGGAAATAAAGAGCTGAATGTAAATGGCAGAAAGAAAATTGCAGAATCTTAAATGGGAATGGGGAAGATGCTCATAAAAGTAAATTGCAGAAATTAAAGAGAATGGGTAAGATCAGAAATGGGGAATTCATTGGGCTTAGGAGATGTTGCATTCTCCGGATCAAGTTCATTTTCAACTCTTCCTCAATCAATGCGTTCATTGATCTCCTTGGCAATCTTAAGTGATCGAATTACAATTTCTTGTAATTCAATCTCTCAAATCTTGATCAATAGCCAATTCCTTGGTCAATTGCTCATGAGAAGAGATGAAGTATGGTCACTGATTATACCACATGCATTCCCAAATCAAGTGTTGGTAGAATTATAGTCACCATATCCATCCAACCCCAATTTTGTCCAACATGAGAAAGCATTTCTAGCATGATCTCTTCATTCCTCTTCCAAGGTTCAGAAGAGATCCAAGTATGAATAGCTTCTTTTCCAAGATAACTACCCAATTGGATGAAGATTGAAAGCTTTCTAGTAAAATCAAGAGAAAAGATAGAAGAAGAATAATGAAAACTAATATTGATCCATCGAATTACAACAGAGCTCCCTAACCCAATGAAAGGGGTTTAGTTGTTCATAGCTCTGGAAATCGAAAACAAAGATGGAAAATACATTATGAAAAGTAAAACTAGAAGTGCAGAGAAAGTAAAATTATACAGAGAGTAGTTCTCCAATTTTCAACTCCCCAAAAAGCTCCTTTCTAATTCAAAACTACCCCCATATATACTACTCTTCTAATCTTCTAGTTGGTTCTTCAAGTATTGGATATGGGCCTTTGGATCTTGAGTTTGAAGCAGTTATCCTCTTCAGTGGGCTTAGCTTTACTTGTAAAGAGAAAGTGTGAAGTAGGCAGGGTGTTTAGCTCAAGACGTTAGTGGCGTTAACGTTAAGTGAGAGTGTGGGTTAGAGAACGTTGGTGACAATCACCTTTTTCACTAATGTTCCTAACCCAGGGATGATCCACGTTAACTTCAACGTTAGTGGCACCAATGTGACCACTAACGTTGCCTCTTGGTCCTTCGCATACGTTAATGGGACTCTGATAAGGCACAGAAGTTGGTGAATTAAAAATTATTAAAATAGTTACGTTGCAAGTATAGTTCTTAACTCACCGAAAATCTGCCTATCAATTTAGAAATATGTCACAGAGAGTTTAAATTAAAAATTACTGGGAATTTAAGTCCTAGGTCGTCTCCCAACGAGTTGCAGAAAAGTGTGCTATTTTATTAATCAGATGTTTCAAAAAGTTGAGTTAAGTAGGTGGAAAATTAAATTGAGAAAATTCAAATAATATGAATAAAAACCTTGACTGGGAGTTGATTAGTTGGAATCTCTATTATTGATGGGATGATTTCAAAATTAATTTATAATTAATGGTTGTTCTGTTTAGTTATCCTTTACTAGTTAAAGGAAAGTCAAACAAGTTGGAATGCTAAATCTGTTCACGAGTTGCAACCCACTTAGTTCAAAGGGATTGGTGTTAGTGATTAGATAACAATCCAACAGTTAACCCAATTACAAATTTTCTTTCAATCCTTCCAACTCAAGAGTTCCTTTCAATCAACTCCCCATCAAGTGAAGAAACTACTCGCTCATTGTAAATAATAAATCCATAACATATGAAAGAGAATTAAAAGAAGACATGATTATTGGAATGGAAAATAAATTAAAATGGAAGAAATAATCCTTGTATTAAATAATCATGAAAGTATTCAGATGACAAAATTAAACAAAGCAAGGAACATGGAAGAATAAAACCAAGTTAAGAGAACGAACTAGAATGACGAAGTCTTGATGAGGAAATAACTCTTCTCAATGTTCCAATGCTAAGACCAATTAAAAATTAAAATTCTAAAACCTAGAGAGAAAAAAAACCTAAAGGAGTAAAACTAGATCTAAAATTCCCAACTGTGTAGAATGAATGTTGTCTTTTGTTTCTGCATATTCTCTGGCTCTAGTCTGCTGTTCCGGGCCAAAAACTGGGTCGAAATAAGGTCCAAAATTGCCCCTAGCGAATTCTGCAGATTATGCAGATCGCACATGTCACGCGATCGCGTCATCCATGCGGACGCGTCATTCGCACTTTTCCTTGCCACGCGTTCGCATCGTCCACGCTACCGCGTCGCTTGAGCTTTTCCAATCCGCGCGGCCGTGTGAGTCATGCGGCCGCGTCACTGCGATTTGCTCTCCTTTGCGCGGTCGCGTGAGCCATGCGACCGCGTCACTTCTCGCTGGTTATCTCCTCAAATTCTTGTGTTCCTTCCATTTTTGCTAGCTTCCTTTCCAATCTCCAACTCATTCATTCCTTATAAAGTCTGAAACACTCAACACACAGATCACGACATCGAATGGAATAAAGGAGAATTAAAAATACATAATTAAAGTCTCTAGGAAGCAGTTTTCAAACATGTTATAAATTCAGGAAGGAATTATAATTTCATGCTAATTTAATGAATAAGTGGGTAAGGATCATGATAAAACCACACAATTAAACACAATATAAACCATAAAATAGTGGTTTATCAGACTCACCTTTTCCAATGACGTTGAGAGTCCTCCCTTCCCCCTACGTTAGAGTCCACGTTAACTTAGTTAACGTGGCTCTTAACGTAGGCTTGCCAATCCTTCGAGAACGTTAGTGACACTTACCTTTGTCACTAACGTTCCAAGATGCCCCTACTTCCCACGTTAGAGTCCACGTTAACTAGGTTAACGTGGCTTCTAACGTGGTGTTGATAGCCATCTCCAACGTTAGTGACAAAGGTGAGTGTCACTAACGTTGGCTCATCATGTCCTTTATCCACGTTAGCTTCCACGTTAACTAAGTTAACGTTGGAGCTAACGTTGCTCATAGTGGCTTGTGGTGGTACATCCCAACGTTAGTGACAAAGGTAAGTGTCACTAACGTTAGCGATCACTTGCTTTCTCCACGTTAGCTTCCACGTTAACTAAGTTAACGTGGCAACTAACGTGGCTTATTGTGGCTTGGCTAACGTTAGTGACAAAGGTGAGTGTCACTAACGTTGGCTTCTCTTTTGCTTCCCAACGTTAGAGTCCACGTTAACTGAGTTAACGTGGCTCTTAACGTGGCCACTTATGAGCTTGGTCCAACGTTAGTGACAAAGGTGAGTGTCACTAACGTTGGCCTTATTTCTTTCTTCCACGTTAGAGTTCACGTTAACTTAGTTAACGTGACTCTTAACGTGGGCTATTTTGGCTTTTGAGGACGTTATTGGCGATTACTTTTCTCATTAGGGTTGCAAGCTAGCTCCCATTCCACGTTAGTGGTCACATTAGTTAGACTAACGTGGCTGCTAACGTGGTTCTTCCTTGCTTCCTTTGTCCTTAAATCAAACAATAAAGTGCATCAAAGTTCTAATCCAAGTCATGAGACATGCATCATCCAATTTGTCATATAATTCATGCAAAATTCTCATAAAATCATGTAAAGTGCACCATGTTTGCTTGAATCAAGATGTAAGTGAAATTTTACCCAAAATTTGCTTATTTCCTAAGAAAATGCATGAAACTACCCTAAAACAGTAAAGAAAAAGTCAGTGAAACTGGCCAAAATGCCCTGGCATCACAACACCAAACTTAAAGCTTGCTTGTTCCTAAGCAAGTACTGGAACAAGAGAATGATGAATGGAATGCCAAGAGGAATGAGTCATTATTGTGGAAGTCATGTCCTTGGTTTTATGGTGGTTTCATGCATAGCAACTTAGGTTCATTCCTTCACTGAATTTCAGACCTTTATCATGTCCTAGAATACTCACTTGATTGCATCCCATGAGACTTTTATTCATTGATCCTTTTTGTTATTTCAGGGCTTGTTTGTGTTCTTAGACTAGGTGCTCTGTGAGGGGGCGACTCTTTAAGATAAGCTTTCAGCCAGTACTCCCGAACCAGTTGGTTCAAGGTGCTAGGTGTTAAGACACCCCTAAGGACTTACTCCCTCAAGTCTCTTTCCCCCGTACATACACACCACAGGCACATGGTTTGTTATTTTCTTTCTTGAGACCTTGGTGTCCAGCACCTCTTTGGGTTACTAAGCGTTCTGTAGCAAAGATTACTCTTGATAGTGGACTTTCAGCTGATAATCCCGGGTTAGTTAACCCAAGTTACCAGGTGATAAGGTACCCCTAAGAGCTTATTCATCCAAGTAAATCCCTTACACAGGAACACCACAGACACTTCCCTCAAGATTCAAACCCTTGGTGCCTAGCCTTATTTCTTACTCTTTTTCTTTTATTCTTAACTTTCATTTTTCTTTCCCTTTTCTTTTATTGGGATCTTGTTATTTGGCTAGTCTCATGGGGTGTGTTTCAAGCATATGATTCAGGATAGATAGTTGCCTTCCCACCTTATTGGTGAACCAACTTAGCTAATCTATTATCACACCATAAAATTAGGAACTTACTCCACAACTTGAACTCCCCTCTGGTCTTTGATAACACACATTCTCTTTTTATTTGATTAAAAAGGAGACAAGCATACAAGTAGGCAAGGTGAAGATGCAGCAGGTATCGTGGACAGCACACATATGACAAAAGCAAAACAAACATTAAACTACAATGATTTAAACTAATGAGTAACTATTAATCAAGGTCCTTCGGACTTCCAATTCTTAGCATTTCAAGTATATGGAGTTAAGTAACAACACAACCTTCTGGTGATGGTTTCTAGCTGTCCCCTTGTTGTCCTCATCCATAATTTTTGCTCCTTCACTTCCTTAGATGATGGTGCACCATTTCCTCAGAAGGTTCCTGCAAAGTTATTGGAAGTTGCTTGTTCCTAAAGCACTTGAGAAATAGTTAGCTCGCATGTATGCTTGTGAATTTATGAACTTAATTTGGTGTGTGAACACCAAACTTAGTTCCTTGCCTAGTAGACAGATTGCATACTTGCAGAGAGCCTCATAGGTTGTTACTAACACAAACAACTATTGACTAAAGACTAAACTCCTACTAAGTGGTTCCCTTGATTGGTTGGAGCTAGCAGTTGGCCATTGGAGTGTAGTGTGATTCTAACTAATATCTTTGGTGGAACACCAAACTTAGAATCACACTTTCACTCTTGGATTTGTTTTGGTGTGGAACACCAAACTTAGATCCTCACAATATAGGGGAAACAACTTGTGATCTTTATTGAAATGACAATGAAAAAAGAAACTACCTCAAGTTGGGTTGCCTCCCAACAAAGCGCTATTTTAGCGTCGCTAGCTCGACGATTCCTCCATTACTTGAGAAGATACTTCACTTTGGGGTTTTTCCCCATGTTGCCCATATAGTATTTGAGCCTTTGTCCGTTCACAGTAAAAGTCCTCTCCGAACTCTCATCCATGATTTCTATGTGTCCATATGGCGAGACTTTTGTGACAAGAAAGGGTCCTGACCACCTTGATTTGAGTTTTCCTGGGAACAATCTCAATTTGGAGTTGTAGAGGAGTACTTGCTGCCCCTTTGCGAAACTCCTGGGTGCCAGATGGAAGTCATGTCTCCTCTTCGCCTTTTCTTTATAAATCTTGGCATTTTCATAAGCTTCAGATCTGAATTCCTCCATCTCTTGCAGCTGCAGAATCCTCTTTGCACCAGCAGTAATGTTGTCAAAATTTAGTATCTTGAGAGCCCAGAGGGCTTTGTGTTCCAGCTCTAGTCGTAAGTGACAAGCTTTCCCATACACCAGTTGATATGGGGACATCCCGAGTGGTGTTTTGAATGCTGTTCTATATGCCCAAAGAGCATCATCCAGCTTCTTCGACCAATCCTTTCTTGATGCTCCTACAGTCTTTTCCAAAATCCTTTTTAGCTCTCTGTTAGATATCTCAGTCTGCCCACTTGTTTGGGGGTGGTAAGGCGTGGCAACCTTGTGTTTCACTCCGTATCGTAGGAGAAGAGCTTCTAGTGGTCTGTTACAAAAGTGGCTCCCTCCATCACTGATGAGTGCTCGTGGGACTCCAAACTGGCTAAAGATATTCTTCCTGAGGAAGTTCATGACCACCTTGTTATCATTTGTTGGGGTTGCAATAGCCTCCACCCACTAGGAAACATAGTCCACTGCCACCAAAATGTACTTGTTTGAATATGAGTTTGGGAATGGTCCCATGAAATCGATTCCCCATACATCAAATAGTTCCAGTTCTAAGATGAAATTTTGTGGCATCTCATTTCTTCTGGGCAAGTTTTCATCTCTTTGGCATTCATTGCAGTTCTTTACTAGTTCCTTGGCATCCTTGAAAAAGGTGGGCCAAAAGAATCCACTTTGTAACACCTTGGCTGCAGTTCTGTCCCCTCCAAAATGGCCTCCATAGCACGAGCCGTGGCAATTCCACAAGACCACTCGTCCTTCTTCTTCTGAAACACATCTTCTCAGGATTCCATCTGAACACTTCTTGAAGAGATATGGCTCATCCCAGACAAAATATTTTGCATCATTTATGAGCTTTCTTTTTTGATGTTTGTTGATCTCTGGAGGTAGAGCCCCAGTTGCCTTGAAGTTGGCAATGTCTGCAAACCATGGTGCTTTGTGAACTGTCATCAACTGCTCATCAGGAAAGAGCTCATTTACACTTGTATCATGTGCTCCACCTTTATCATGAGGGATTCTGGATAGGTGATCTGCTACCTTGTTCTCCACTCCTTTCTTGTCTCTAATTTCAATGTTGAACTCCTGCAATAATAAGATCCACCTTATTAGTCTTGGTTTTGATTCTTGCTTGGCAAAAAAATATTTAAATGCTGTGTGATCTGTGAAAACAATCACTTTAGCACCAATGAGGTATGATCTAAGCTTGTCAAATGCAAATACTATTGCTAGCAACTCTTTTTCAGTAGTGGTATAATTTCTTTAAGTGTCATTGAGGACTTTGCTAGCAAAGTAGATCACATGGACTAAGTTATCTTTCCTCTGCCCTAACACGACCCCAACTGCAAAATCAGATGCATCACACATCAATTCAAAAGGTAAGTTCCAATCAGGTGGGGAAATGATAGGGGCAGAGGACAGCCTCTGTTTCAAATTTTTGAATGCTAGCATGCATTTTTCATCGAAGACAAACGGTGTATCAAATACAAGGAGATTGCTTAAGGGCTTGGCTGCTATCTTTGAAAAATCTTTAATAAACCTCCTGTAAAAGCCAGCATGCCCTAAAAAACTCCTAATTGCCTTGACATCACTGGGTGGGAGAAGTTTTTCAATAAGTTCCACCTTAGCTCTGTCAACCTCAATGCCTTGGTTAGAAACCTTATGGCCAAGGACTATTCCTTTAGTTACCATAAAGTGACATTTCTCCCAGTTCAGGACCATATTGGTCTCTTGGCACCTTTTCAATACCAAGGCTAGGTGATTTAAGCAACTAGGAAAGGAATCTCCGAAGACCGAAAAATCATCCATAAAGACTTCAATGAATTTCTCTATCATATCCGAGAAGATAGATAGCATGCAGCGTTGGAAAGTTGCAGGCGCATTACATAGCCCAAATGGCATGTGCCTGTAAGCAAACACTCCATATGGGCAAGTAAATGAGGTTTTCTCTTGGTCTCTAGGATCAACCATTATTTGGTTATATCTTGAATAACCGTCGAGAAAATAATAGTATGAGTGTCCTGCGAGTCTTTCCAACATCTGATCCATGAATGGAAGGAGGAAATGATCTTTTCGTGTAGCTTCATTTAGCTTTCTCTAGTCTATGCACATCCGCCATCCTGTGACAGTCCTGGTGGGGATTAGTTCGTTCCTCTCATTGGAAACTACAATGATTCCTCCCTTTTTCGGAACAACATGCACGGGGCTGACCCAGGGGCTGTCTGAGATCAGGTAGATTACCCCTCGCTGCCACAACTTCATAACTTCCTTCTGTACCACTTTCTTCATGATTGGGTTCAGCCTCCTTTGGGATTGGATGGATGGTTTGGCATCATCTTCCAACAGTATTTTATGCATGCATATGGCCGAACTGATCCCTTTTAGGTCAGCGAGGGTCCATCCAATGGCATCTTTATGCCTTCGCAACACTTGGAGCAGTTCATTCTCTTGATCTTGGCTGAGGGATGAGTTTATGATCACTGGGTAGCTTTCATTCTCGCCTAAGTATGCATATTTGAGAGTGGGTGGCAGTGCTTTGAGTTCAAGTTTGGGTGCTTCTAACTTTTCATTCTCTTCCTTTGGTGTACCTTGTATATGAATCTCTGCTGTTGCAACCTCTTCACTAGACGTTGACTCCTCCTCTGTTAACCTTTCAGGTTCTTCTTCTTCAAAGCTCTCCTGCACTGCATCTTCCAGTGAGTCCAACCTCATACATTCTCCCAATTGTTCTGGCGGGTAACTCATGGCCTTGAACACATTGAATGTCATCTTTTTATTGTGTAATCTTAAGGTGAGGTCACCTTTTTGGACATCAATGACAGCTCCAGCAGTAGCTAAGAACGGTCTTCCCAGGATGATAGAGGCCTTGGCTTCCTCCTGTATGTCCAACACCACAAAGTCTGCTGGGAAGATGAAATCCCCCACCTTCACCAGCAAATCTTCCACTACACCATGAGGGAACTTGAACGATCGGTCTGCCAGTTATAGGGCCATTTTCGTTGGCTTAGCCTCCTCGATTTTCATTTTTCTCATCATAGCTACTGACATCAGATTCATGCTGGCTCCTAAGTCACATAGAGCCTTCTCCACTGTGATTTCCCCTATAATACAAGGGATCTGGAAACTCCCAGGATCCTTCAATTTTTGGAGAAGTTTATGCTAAATGATAGCACTACATTCTTCTGTTAGTATCACAGTTTCGTTGCTCTTCCAACTTCTCTTCTTAGTCATCAATTCCTTCAAGAACTTGGCATAGAGCGGCATTTGCTCTATTGCTTTAGCAAATGGTATGTTAATCTGTAATTTTTTGAAGATTTCCAAAAATCTAGAGAACTGGCTGTCATCCCCCTTCTTCTTCAATTGTTGAGGATATGGGACTTTGGGAACATATGGCTTCAGCTCTCCTTCCTTTTGATGTGAGTTGGAGGTTGGGACTTGAACTTCATCTTGTTTCTCCTTCTGTCCAACCGAATCTTTCTCTTGTGGTTGCTTGGGAGTCTCCTTCAATTCCTTTCCACTTCTGAGGGTGATAGCCTGACACTCCTCCCTTTGGTTTGAGTCTGCATCGCTGCGAGGGTTGTGGCTGGAAATTTGCTTGAATAGGCATCCAATTTGTGTCTCAAGTTTCTTGATGGCAGCATCTTGATTCTGCATATTGGACTGCACTTCTTCTCGGAATGCCTTACTGTCTTGAATCTCTTTGCATATGCCCTCAAGTGGGGTCTCAATTCTGGAGAGTCTATCTTCAGATGATGGTGAGTTGAGAGTGGATGGGTGAGTTGGGTTATTTTGGTTTTGGTATGGATGTGGAGAGGTGTTGTTAGGGTGGTATTGATATGATCTCTGTGTGGAATGTTGGTGAGCTGTATGGTTGTTGGGGTTGTGACGTCTCTGATCTTGGCTTTGATCTTGTTGATTTTTCCACCCAAAGTTTGGGTGATTCCTCCAACCAGGGTTGTAGATCTTGGAGTATGGATCATGGGTTTGCCTGGTGAGTTTCCAATGTAGTTAGCTTGTTCTTGCTCATCCTCTGCCTCTGCATTCACTCCCTCTTGGGTTGCTGATGAGGTGGTGATTGCTGCTACTTGGTTCCTCTCCATCTTCTTGGTGAGGTCAGCCAGCTGCTTGGTGATAAGCTTGTTTTGGGCCAGCAGTGCATCCACATTGTTTAGCTCCATCACTCCTCTAGTGTTGCCTCTTTCAGAAGCATAGAAATAGTCATTGTCTGCTACAGTCTCAATGACATCTATGGCTTCTTCGATGGTCTTCTTCTTGGTCAGAGATCCCCCTGATGAGTTGTCTACTGCCTTCTTTGATTCATAAGAAAGGCCTTCATAGAAAATGTGTAGTTGCACCCATTCATTGAACATATCTGGTAGACACCTTCTTGTTAGGTCCTTAAACCTCTCCCATGCTTCATATAGAGTCTCACCATCTTGCTGCCTGAAGGTTTGCACCTCAGCTCTCAGCCTGTTGATCCGTTGAAGAGGATAGAATCTTGCCAAGAATTTGTTTACCACATCTTCCCAGGTTGCTAAACTCTCCTTTGGGAAGGATTTCAGCCATTTAGATGCCTTGTCCTTGAGTGAGAAAGGGAACAGAAGTAGTCTATAGGTGTCAGGATGAACACCATTAGACTTCACAGTATCACATATCTTCAGGAAGGTGGTTAGGTTTTGATTGGGGTCTTCTTGGACACCTCCTCCGAATGAACAATTGTTCTGAACAAGGGTGATGAGCTGTGGCTTTAGTTCAAAGTTGTTGACATGTATGGTTGGCCTTTGGATGCTGCTTCCACAATTTCCTGGGTTTGGGTCGATGTAAGAACCCAAAACCCTTCTCTCTTGCCCAGCCTGATGTGCTGGACCTTCTCGGCCATGGTTGTGAGCCTCTTCTTCATGATGGTTCTCCATATTCTTGTCCATATCTGGTTCAAAGTACTCCTCCTCTTCCTCAACACCAACTACTCTCTTTCCTCTTGCTTCCCTCCTTAATCTAAGGAAGGTCCTCTCAGGTTCAGAATCAAAAGAAGTTGAAGCCCCGCTTCTTCTCCCTATCATACAACAAACAAGGCACAAGCAAGGAAATAGATGCAGAAAGTAATTTCTACAGAAATGCTGTTAGTGTGAGTGATGCAATATATCAAACAGTTAGTGGGTTAGTTGACTGAATTGTAAACAACTAAGAAAATGGGTAGGGGAAGGGAAGAAAATAACTGAACAGCGAGTAAATTACTCAAATGAGCTTAAATCAAACAAAAGAAAAAAAAATGCTCAATCTAGTTATCCTCCAATTTAATCATTGTTGATACAAAATCAATCCCCGGCAACGGCGCCATAAACTTGATGCACGGAAACTTGTCTCTCAACAATTTTCCTTCGGCAAGTATACCGAATTGTCGTCAAGTAAAAACTCACAATAGAGTGAGGTTAAATCCCACAGGGATTGATTGGTCAAGCAACTTTAATTAGAGGAATGTTCTAGTTGAGCGAAGCAGAATTTGATTTGAGGTTTGCAAAAAATTAAATGGCGGGAAAGTAAATAGCAGAAAATGTAAATTACTGGAAATAAAGAGCTGAATGTAAATGGCGGAAAGTAAATTGCAGAATCTTAAATGGGAATGGGGAAGATGCTCATAAAAGTAAATTGCAGAAATTAAAGAGAATGGGTAAGATCAGAAATGGGGAATTCATTGGGCTTAGGAGATGTTGCATTCTCCGGATCAAGTTCATTTTCATCTCTTCCTCAATCAATGCGTTCATTGATCTCCTTGGCAATCTTAAGTGATCGAATTACAATTCCTTGTAATTCAATCTCTCAAATCTTGATCAATAGCCAATTCCTTGGTCAATTGCTCATGAGAAGAGATGAAGTATGGTCACTGATTATACCACATGCATTCCCAAATCAAGTGTTGGTAGAATTATAGTCACCATATTCATCCAACCCCAATTTGGTCTAACATGAGAAAGCATTTCTAGCATGATCTCTTCATTCCTCTTCCAAGGTTCAGAAGAGACCAAGTATGAATAGCTTCTTTTCTAAGATAACTACCCAATTGGATGAAGATTGAAAGCTTTCTAGTAAAATCAAGAGAAAAGATAGAAGAAGAATAATGAAAACTAATATTGATACATCAAATTACAACAGAGCTCCCTAACCCAATGAAAGGGGTTTAGTTGTTCATAGCTCTGGAAATCGAAAACAAAGATGGAAAATACATTATGAAAAGTAAAACTAGAAGTGCAGAGAAAGTAAAATTATACAGAGAGTAGTTCTCCAATTTTCAACTCCCCAAAAAGCTCCTTTCTAATTCAAAACTACCCCTATATATACTACTCTTCTGATCTTCTAGTTGGTTCTTCAAGTATTGGATATGGGCCTTTGGATCTTGAGTTTGAAGTAGTTATCCTCTTTAGTGGGCTTAGCTTTACTTGCAGAGAGAAAGTGTGAAGTAGGCAGGGAGTTTAGCTCAGGACGTTAGTGGCTTTAACGTTAAGTGAGAGTGTGGGTTAGAGAATGTTAGTGACAATCACCTTTTTCACTAACGTTCCTAACCCAGGGATGATCCACGTTAACTTCAACGTTAGTGGCACCAATGTGACCACTAACGTTGCCTCTTGGTCCTTCGCACACGTTGTTGGGACTCACCTTTTCCAATAACGTTGAGAGTCCTCCCTTCCCCCTACGTTAGAGTCCACGTTAACTTAGTTAACATGGCTCTTAACGTAGGCTTGCCAATCCTTCGAGAATGTTTGTGACACTTACCTTTGTCACTAATGTTCCAAGATGCCCCTACTTCCCACATTAGAGTCCACGTTAACTAGGTTAACGTGGCTTCTAACGTGGTGTTGATAGCCATCTCCAACGTTAGTGACAAAGGTGAGTGTCACTAACGTTGGCTCATCATCTCCTTTATCCACGTTAGCTTCCACGTTAACTAAGTTAACGTTGGAGCTAACGTTGCTCATAGTGGCTTGTGGTGGTACATCCCAACGTTAGTGACAAAGGTAACTGTCACTAACGTTGGCGATCACTTGCTTTCTCCACGTTAGCTTCCACGTTAACTAAGTTAACGTGGAAACTAATGTGGCTTATTGTGGCTTGGCTAATGTTAGTGACAAAGGTGAGTGTCACTAACGTTGGCTTCTCTTTTGTTTCCCAACGTTAGAGTCCACGTTAACTGAGTTAACGTGGCTCTTAACGTGGCCACTTATGAGCTTGCTCCAACGTTAGTGACAAAGGTGAGTGTCACTAACGTTGGCCTTATTTCTTTCTTCCACGTTAGAGTTCACGTTAACTTAGTTAATGTGACTCTTAACGTGGGCTATTATGGCTTTCGAGGACGTTATTGGCGATTACTTTTCTCATTAACGTTGCAAGCTAGCTCCCATTCCACGTTAGTGGTCACGTTAGTTAGACTAACGTGGCTGCTAACGTGGTTCTTCCTTGCTTCTTTTGTCCTGAAATCAAACAATAAAGTGCATCAAAGTTCTAATCCAAGTCATGAGACATGCATCATCCAATTTGTCATATAATTCATGCAAAATTCTCATGAAATCATGTAAAGTGCAGCATGTTTGCTTGAATCAAGATGTAAGTGAAATTTCACCCAAAACTTGCTTATTTCCTAAGAAAATGCATGAAACTACCCTAAAACAGTAAAGAAAAGGTTAGTGAAGCTGGCTAAAATGCCCTGGCAACAGAAGTACATGATGTGAAGAGTTAGGTGTGCGTATATGTTGCATGCAATAAGGTCACCACACCGAACTTAGATTTGGTTGTGGTGTAAACTAAATGAAATAAAAAATGATAATGCATGGAAAATATAGCTAAAAATGGTGTCCCAAGAGTGCACTATGATACATGGCATGGTATTCTAGGGTTATCACGTTGCACGCCAAAGAATTCTTGTTCCTGGAGTGTGGCATAGTGCCTAGCGTGGAGTGATAGGGTTTTCATGTTGCACGTAAAATGGGAGATAGAGTGCCACTTTGAGATATGGTGTAGGACGTGCTAATTGTCATGTTGCACACCAACAATTGAGTGTCCCTGGAGGGTGGTGTGAGGCTGGCATGGTACGTGACTCAATTCACGTGGTACGTGAAAGAAAGAAGTCCCTGACAGTATGCCTTTTAAGCATCGCATGGGTTATGATTCAATTCACATGGTACGTGAAAAAACTAAGTCCCTGGGAGCATCTCTGAAAGCTTCATGTTGTACGTGACCATTTTCACGTGGGACGTGAAATGCAATCCATGCGTACACATGCATGCATGCATGCGTACGCATGACCTCCTCTTGGTGTGGGACGTCAATTTTCTCGCGTTGCACGCAGGGGCTACAGAATGCCTTGGGAGTGTAAAATTCAACCACGTTGTACGTGGTTGTTTCACGTACCACGTAGGGCCTTACAGAGGCTACTTGAGGTAAGAATTTAATTCCCCGTGGTATATGAACCCATGGCGTGCCACGTAAAATACTTTACCATACCAAACTTAGCTTTAATTGTGTATCCATACAAAATTTTCTACACCATTTCATATCAATGTTCAAGCATATTCTGAAAGAAGATAAAAAGTAACAAGTATGTAAATAAAAACATAAAAGTAAAGGATACTAAACATTGGCTTGCCTCCCAACAAGCACTTCTTTAACATCACTAGCTTAATGGTTCAGCCCTCTAGGTGAGGAGTTGTATGGTCTTTTGGTGATCAATCTCGCCTCCCAGATAGTGCTTGAGCCGCTGACCATTGACAAGAAATTTTTCCCTGAATTGCCTTCCAAAATCTCCACATGACCATATGGTGAGACCTTGTTGATAGTGAAAGGTCTTGAACACCTAGTCTTTAGCTTTCCAGGAAAGAGTTTCAATCTGGATTTATATAGAAGTACTAATTGTATAGAAGTACTAATTATGAGGCTCGCCTCTTGTCATGCCACATCTTGGTCTTTTCCTTATAAAGCCTTAAATTCTCATAGGCCTCCATCTGAAACTCATCAAGTTCATTGAGTTGAAGGAGCCGTTTCTCCCCAGATGCCTTTGCATCAAAGTTAAGGAGTTTTATTGCCCAATAAGCTTTGTGCTCTAGTTCTACCAACAGGTGGCAGGCCTTGCCGTAGACAAGCTGATAAGGTGACATCCGAATCGGAGTCTTGAAAGCTGTACGGTAGGCCCAGAGGGCATCATCAATCTTTTTGGTCCAATCCTTCCTTGAAGCACCCATAGTCTTCTCAAAAATTCTCTTAAGTTCTCTATTAGAGACATCTACTTGGCCACTTGTTTGAGGATGATAAGGGGTTGCTACTTTATGCTTAACACCATACTTCATAAGTGGATCTAACTGTTTATTGCAAAAATGGCTGCCGCCATCACTGATCAAAGTTCGGGGGACACCAAACCTACTGAAGATGTACTTCTTGAGAAAACTCAGCACCACCTTAGCATCATGGGTGGCCAAAGGTGTAGCCTCCACCCATTTAGAGACATAGTAAATAGCCACCAAGATGTAATTATTGGAGTTGGAAGTAGGAAATGGTGCCATAAAGTCAAATTGTTCAACCTCAAAATAAGGTTCAGAGGCATTTCATTCTTCTTAGATAAGGCCTCAGCTCTTTGATAGGGATCACAATTCTTCACAAATTCCCATAGATCCTTGAAGATTGTGGGCCAATAAAATCCGCATTGAAGGATCTTTTTAGCTATCCTTTCTCCACCAAAATGTCTGCCATACTCGAACCATGGCAATGCCAGAGAATCTATAAAGTTTTGTCTTCTGAGACACATCTTCGGATAATGCCGTCTGAACACCTCTTGAACAAATATGGATCATCCCAAAGGAAATACCAGTAATCATGCTGTAACTTTTTAATTTGTTGCTTAGTAAGTTCTTTTGGTATTATCCTTCTGGCCTTGTAATTGGACATATCAGCAAACCAGGGTGTCTTGTGAATCACAAATAAATGCTCCTCAAGGAACTCTTCTTAAAGTGGAGGTCGAGCTTCTTGAGCTTTCTCAAGTTTAATTCCAGAGAGATGGTCAGCTACTTGATTCTCGGAACCCTTCCTATCTCTGATTTCAATATCAAAGTCTTATAGGAGGAGTACCCGCTTAATCAACTTTGGTTTAGAATCCTGCTTAGTCAAAAGATACTTAAGAGCAGAGTGATCAGTGTAAACAATAACTTTTGAACTAACTAAATAGGATCTAAATTTATCAAATGCAAATACCACAGCAAGTAGTTCCTTCTCAGTAGTTGTATAATTCCTTTGAGCATCATTGAGTACCTTGCTTGCATAGTATATAACATGCAAGAGTTTATCTTGTCTTGTCCCAAAATAGCTCTAATTGCAACATCACTTGCATCACACATAAATTCAAATGGTGATGTCCAATTAGGAAGAGCAATAATGGGTGCAGAGACAAGCTTAGCCTTGAGAGTTTCAAAGGCATGCAGGCATTTCTCATCAAAATGAAAACAACTAGAAGATTACTTAATGGTTTTACTATTTTGGAAAAATCTTTAAAGAATCTTCTATAGAAGCCTGCATATCCTAAGAAACTCCTTATGCCCTTTGCATTTACAGGGGGTGGGAATTTCTCAGTTACCCCTACTTTGGTTTTATCAATTTCTATGCCTTTGCTCGAGATGTAGTGCCCAAGAACTATTCCTTTTGTAACCATAAAATGACATTTTTTCCAATTTAAAACCATGTTAGTTTATTGGCACCTTCTCAAGATTAAAGCTAGATGTTGCAAGCACTCGTCAAAGGAATCACCAAAAACAGAGAAGTCATCCAAAAAAACCTCAATAAATTTTTCAATCATATCAGAAAAGATGGAAAGCATGTATCTTTGGAAAGTCGCAGGAGCATTGCACAAACTGAAAGGCATACGACGGTAAGCAAAGACTCCAAAAGGGTATGTGAATGCCGTGTTCTCCTAATCATGAGGGTCTACAGCTATTTGGTTGTATCAGAAGTATCCTTTCAAGAAGCAATAAAAAGCATGCCCGGCTATCCTCTCTAGCATCTGATCAATAAAAGGAAGAGGGAAGTGGTCCTTCCTTGTGGCCGTGTTGAGACGCCTATAATTGGTGCGCAAATTTGTGACTCACACAACTGAACTGGCAAGTGCACCGGGTCATCCAAGTTATACCTCAGGTGAGTGAGGGTCGAATCCCACGAGAATTGTCAGATTGAGCAAGCTGTGGTTATACTGTAGATCTTAGTCAGGCAAATAGAAAGATA
This sequence comes from Arachis hypogaea, assembly GCF_003086295.3. Lineage (NCBI taxonomy): Eukaryota > Viridiplantae > Streptophyta > Magnoliopsida > Fabales > Fabaceae > Arachis > Arachis hypogaea. The sequence goes on from NC_092053.1 coordinate 89,003,647, forward strand.
GTTGTTGTTTGTAGTAGGCACATAAATAAGCAATAATAATAACTCGTAGAAACAATAATAAAAGATTAGTTAAGGCTTCAGAGATGCTTCTTCGTCTGGATTAATACGTCATCTTCACTACTCCAATGATTAATGATTCCTTCAAAGGCAAGGCTGTAAGTGATTAAGCCATTGGTCGTAGTCATTAATCTCCTCAGGTCCATACCAAACACCCGAACAGGCTAGATCAATCTGGGAGAGGGTGAAGCACACGCAATTCAATCTCTTGGTGATCCTACTCAAAATGCCACAGACAAGGTCGGATCTTTCATATCAGAGAATCATGCTCTTATGCTTCTAGCCCTTAGAGCCACAGGAACCTCAATTACCCCTGACTAATGAGGTTTTATGTCACATACCCCAATTAGCCCAGATAACTTGTTGCAAACCGTGATGCATTCTCAAGCTGTAGCTTAATACTATCCAGGTTAGGACTCGTAAGGAACTCATGTAGAATCGAGATTCATAAGGATGAAGAACGACAATGTATTATAGAATAGAATCAAACATAGATTGAAGTAGAAAAGTAATTGCATTAATCCATAGGAATTAGCAGAAATCTTGACCTTAACCTAGGAGGTTAGTTGCTCATGCTTTACAGAGAGAGTAATGTATTTGTCTTCTCCCTTCCTGGGAGGCATACTCCTCAGGAGGAAGGAAGTCCCTTATTTACAATAAAAGCTCTAAGACTAAACCTAAAAAATACTATTTTTAATTAAAAATTACAAAAGGGAAATAAAATAAGCTAAAAAGTGCTAAAATCCACTTTGGGGCCCACTTGGTGAGTGTTTGGGCTGATGCCTGGTGTTCAAATCAAGTTTTGGGCGTTTCCTGCTCCCTGGCTAGTGTTGAATGCCAGTTTAGGCGTTCAACTTGGGAGGTTGGTCCTGTTTAGGCATTGAACGCCAGAAAGGGAGTAAGTTGGGCGTTCAACGCTTGTTTTGGGCAGTCCTTTCCAAAGAAAAGTATAAACTATTATATATTGCTGGAAATCTCTGGAAGTTAGATTTCCAACGCTATTGAGAGAGCGTCAATTGGACCTCTGTAGCTCCAGAAATGCTCGTTCGAATGCATGGAGGTCAGGATTTGACAGCATGTACACTCCTTTCTTTGCCTCTGAATCCGACTTTGCTAAAACTTGCCAAATTCTCCCAAAAATCACCTAAAATCATAAGAAAAATACAAAATCTCAAAGTACTATCCAAAAAGTGAATTTTACATTAAAACCTACCAAAACATAATAAAGCTTAACAAAATATACTAAAAACACTGAGAAAATAGTATCAAAAAGCGTATAAAATATCCACACATCAATAATCAATGCACATCCTCCACCCGGTTACAGTCCTTGTAGGAATAAGTTCATTCTTGTTATTGGCTAACACGGTCACACCTTCTTTCTTGGGAACAACTTGAACCGGACTCACCCAAGGGCTATCAAAAATCGGGTAAATAATGTCGGCCTCCCACAGCTTCATCACTTCTTTCGGAAGTACTTCCTTTATTGTAGGATTAAGCCTCCTTTGTGCTTGCATCATTGGTTTAGCATCCTCTTCAAGTAAAATTTTGTGCATACACATTGTAGGACTTATTCTCTTAAGATCACTAATAGTCCATCCAATTGTTGTTTTGTGTTCCTTTAGCACCTTGATTAATGCCTCTTCTTCACAAGTGTTTAGTGAAGAATTAATGATCACTGGATATGTCTCTGACTCCCGAAGGAAATTATATTTTAAAGAAGGAGGCAGGAGCTTTAATTCAATCTTTGGTGGCCCCTCATCCTTGGAAGGAAGGAAAGATGCTTTCTTGGGTGGTGTTATCTCTTCAATCTCACCAACCTTAACTTCAATAGAGGAATCTAGTGATTCATTGAGATTTTTTCTTCTAGTGCCTCTTGTACCAGAGGATCAATTACATCCACTTTCATCAAATCCTCATAGTCATTAGGATGTTGCAGGGCTCTGAATACATTGAGCACAATATTTTCATCATTCACCCTCAATGTTAGTTCACCTTTTTGCACACCATTTAGGGTCCTCTTGGTAGCAAGGAAAGGTCTCCCTAATATAATAGAGGCATTGATATCTTCCTCCATATCCAATATGATAAAACCTGCGAAAAAGATGAAAATTCCCACTTTAACCAATAAATTCTCCACAACACCTAATGAAAATTTAAGAGAACGGTCAGCAAGTTGTAAAAAAATTCTAGTGGATTTTACCTCTTCAATTTGTAGCTTATGCATAAAGTATAATGGCATGAGATTGAAGCTAGCTCCAAGGTCACACAAAGCCCTTTCAACCATCACTTCTCCAATGGTGCAAGGAATCACAAAGCTTCCTGGATCCTTCAATTTCTCTGGGAGGTTCTTTTGAATTATGGTACTACACTCCTTTGTAAGCACCACCATTTCATTCTCCTTCCAATTCCTTATTTTGAAAATTAGCTCCTTCAAAAAATTTTCATATAGGGGCATTTGTTCAAGAGCTTCAGCAAAGGGGATCTTAATTTGGAGCTTCTTGAAGACTTACAGGAACTTAGAAAATTAGTGATCCTTGACTATTTTTTGCAATCTTTGAGGGTATGGAATTCTTGGCTTATATTCAGGCACTTGGATATTTTCTTTTGGTGTATCTGTAGAAGCTTGAATGGGATGCTGTTGAAGGATAGGTGCCACGTGCTCTTCTTGGTGGTTAATGGCCTCTGGAACCCCTGTTCTTGACTTGGTGGTGGGAGCTTCTTCTTCCTCTTCTCCCAACACCTTTCCAGTTCTCAAACTAATGACTTTACATTCCTCTTTAGGATTTATAATAGTGTCACTTGGGAATGATTGAGTAGATTTTGCCAATTATTGAGCAGTTTGACCCACTTGCACCCTCAAATTTCTCATTGAGGCTCCTTGACTCTGAGGTTAGTCCTTGTGTCCTCCATGAATGAAGCATTGGCTTAAGATAATTTTTCTAGGGAAAGTTCAAGATTAGAAAGCCTTTGGAAATCTTGAGCGAGTTGTGATGAGGATGAGAGTTGAAATGGTTAGGTTGATGGTTATTGAAATTACTGGATCTCTGATTTTGATTTTTTCACCCAAAATTTGGGTAATTTCTCCATCCAGGATTATAGGTTTTTGAGAAAGAATCATTTTGAGGTGGTCTTGAAGGATTGGCCATATAATTCACTTGCTCTAGAGAAGATTGTCCATACTTCATGCCTTCACTTTGAGAAAATCCATTACTTACACCATAAGAATTCTCTTGAGAACTCACTGTTGAGACATGCATTCCTCCTAGGTGTTGAGTAATTGCATTGATTTGTTAGGACATGACTTTATTCTGAGCCAAAATGGTATCCAAAGCATCTAACTCTATGACTCCTTACCTCATTAACCTTTCAGATGAATAGAGGTATTGATTGTTGGTTATCATCTCAATTAACTCCAGTGCTTCATCAGTAGTCTTCTTTATGTGCAAGGATCCTCCAGCCGAGTTATCCAGTAAAACCCGTGAGGCAGGAGTGGTCCATCATAAAATATCTGGAGGGCACTTCTTGAGCAAACATATCCGGAGGGCACTTCTTGAGCATCTCTTTATACCTCTCCCAAGCTTCGTAGAAGGACTCTCCTTCATTTTGTCTGTAGGTCTGAATGTCAGTTCTGAGCTTAGTCAACCTCTGAGGTAGGAAGAACTTGTTTAGGAACCTAGTGAACAAGTCCTCCCATGTGACTATGCTTTCCTTGCACTGATTATCCAGCGACTGCTTAGCCCGATCCCTTACAGCAAAAAGGAAGAGCAATAATCGATAAACCTCAGTCGGGGCGCCATTTATCTTGATAGTGTCACAAATTTGCAAGAAATTAGAGATAAACAAATTCGAATCTTCTTGTAGGCTCCCACTAAACCAACAATTTTGTTGAACCAATGTAACAAGTTGTGGCTTCAGTTCAAAATTTTTGGTATTAATAGTAGGTGTTACAATGCTACTTCAACAATTCCCTGGATAAGAAGTAGTGAAAGATCCAAGAGTCCTTCTAGGTAGAAAAGCATTAGCATTGTTATTCTCTGCCATGTTTTGCTCAGATTCTTCTTCAACCACTTTTTCAATGTCTTCTTCAACTCTTTGCTTTCTGGCTTGTTTCCTTTGTCGGTAAAGAGTTCTTTTAATCTCCGGATCATATTGAAGAGGTTCTTTATCCCTGTTATTCTGCATAGACAAAAATAACAAGAAAATCAAATTGAAACTCCCTTCACAATGTGAAGAGAGTTCCCAGGGGAGAAATAAAATAAAAACTGTAAATAAACAAAAAGTAAAAAGGTCTAATCTAGGTAATCAATTGATTAGTTGTTTGTTATCCATGGTTAATCTCCGGCAACGGCACCAAAAACTTGATGCAGATTTTATAAACCACAAAACACCAGCAAGTACACCCGGTTGTATCAAGTAATAACTCAGGTGAGTGAGTGTTAATCCCACGAAGATTAATGGATTAAGCAAGCAATAATCAACCAATTAATCTAGTCAGACAATCAAATTAGGGTTTTGAACACTTAAAATATAAATAGCAAGTAAACTAAGATAAATAGTGAGTATTGAAAAAATGATATGATTGAGAAAGTTAAGGTTTTGGAGATGTAAAACTTCAGGATTAATACTTTTTACCTTCCACCTTAATCATGCAATGACACTTTTATGGCAAATCGTTAGTAATCAAAGTCCAATCCCTTTGTGATTCAATTTTTCTTTAACCTAATTAATTGCTAATCACAAAGTCAATTACTTAAGAAAAAAGTTACACACGTTCAATGATTTATAAAGCCACACAATTCATAAGAATCTTCCCTAGTTGATTTGATGTCACTTATCAAGTCTAGTTTCAAAACATAAGAGTGGTGAGAATTGGTTTTTAAGCTTAACTCAATTAATCAACTTTTCCAAGAGGTTAAGAGAATTCAAGTTAGAGAGGAATTATTTTTCAACAACCCTTTAGGATGAAGAATGGAAACCTTTTCTTAAGAAGGAATCAATCCAAAAATTAGAGGTAGAAAAGCTATTATATTAAACCATGGAATTAATAGAGCTCCTGACGTTAACCAAGGAGAATTAGTTGCTTATGCTCTTCAAAGAAATCGTTAATTATCAAAAGTCAAAACTGCCGAAGAAGAGAAGTCAGTGCCCTCTTCCCATATATACTAACCTTAGAAAGTAAAAATCAAATTCAAATTTGAAACAAAATCAAAATTAAAGTAAAAACTAAAAATCTCTTTCATAATTGTTTTCTCCTTCATAAAGGTCTTCTCTTTAATTGCTTGCAATGTTCAATTAATGCCATCCTTGGTGGGCTTTTGATTGATCATCCAAAGGTTAAGGACTTGGAGATAGGATGGATTTGTTTGAAGCCCTGGCAAGTGAACTTGGTTTCCACGTCCCACGTAAGGATTCTTGTGAGCCATGTGAAGTCTATTTTGGGTTGAATTGCTCTCTGCGAAGCCCACGTATCACGTGAAGGGTGCTACGTTGTACGTTGCCTTAACCTTCAATTGCTGCTTCTTCACGTTGTACGTGGTAAAATCTACGTCCCACGTGAATCAAGGGTCATGCATACACACAATGGCCAGAAATCCTCTCCTCGCACGTACACATACATGCATGCGTACGCACAGCGGCTGCGTCCTACGTGAAGTCTACCATATCCCATGTGAAAAGGTAGAGTCATGCATACACACGCTCTCATGCGTACACATGATAGACAGATTGGTCCCAACATGGTACGTGATCTTTCTCACGTTGTACATCCCTCTCTATGTTTCCAAAGAGCCTTCTATTCATCTCAGAGAAAATTCTGCTTGTCACAGAGAGCTTCCTGTTTGTTGCTTTCTATCCTTTTTTCTTTTCTGTTTCTTACTGTTTTCCTTCCAAAGTTTCTTGTAATCAATAAATTCAACTAATCAGAGTAATGTTCTTCTTAACCTTAAAATCATTGCTCATTCAACAGGAATTCTTAGAAAATCAATTGCAATAAAAAGGAAAAACATCAAAGATGTGGATGCATACCAACCTCAACCACCATATTCCTATGAACCCTATCCTCATCATTATCCTCAACCACAATACCCTCATGCCCCATTTCACTACCGACAAACTCCATGGAATCCAAATCTATCTCCACCACATCACCAACCTTGTGAACCTTATACACAACCATTCCAACCTCATCACTTTCAAAATTCTCTTGAGCCACCACCTCCCTATGTACAAAGCCAAGATCCTTACCCTCATGGTTCTCTTTTTTAACCTTCCTCATTCCAAACCCCATCCCCATGTTGTTACTGATCCATAGAAGAAGTGCTCCAAGTGTTTGTCCAAGAGCAAGAAAAATCCCAAAAGAGGTAAGATGCTATCATGGCCACCGTAGCTAAAACCTTATCTCGTTTAGCCTCACTTTGCTCATACGACAACTAATTTAATGAATGTAAAGAATCAACCAAAGAATGTGGGATCGATGCAAACTTGGAACCTCAAGTAAAAGAAGAGGAGTTGATGGGTGAAGTGTAACAAGCGGAGGATGTTAAGCAAGAGGTGATTGCCCATATTGAAGATAATTTCACTCCATCCAATGACCTTATTGAGTTGGTTAAACCTTCTTTCGTCGGCCATGAAAATGATGTTGGGGAGGATGTGCACAACCTCTAAGACGTACTTTGAGTAATGAATAGGTTGTGAAAGAAGTCGGTAACCAAGTGGTGGAATTTATCAAAGAAGAGTCAAAGGAAGTGGGCACTACTTTAGCAAATCCTTTGGAGATATCCCTCACTAAGCAACCATCCAGCACACCACTTAAGTGGGTAACAATCTCACCCTTTAACTTGATTAGCCCACATGAATATGTTTTGTTGGAAATGGATGGTCAACATAGAGTTCTTTGTGGAGTGCTAAGTAAGAAAGAGTTCAATGTTGTGTGGCATTGTGGATTAAGTCTAACTAAGATTGAAACCTCAAGGTTTGAGTTCCAAGGTTGGTGCAACACTCAATCCGATGGATTTTGGAGGAAGATTTGGCATCTAAAGGAGAATTCTAAAGTTGTGTCATCCATATGAAAACATGAAGAGCAACAAGAAAGAGGGAGGACATATAAAATTTGGGACCCCGAAATATAACTTGTGAATCAACAACTTTGGGATCTTACTACTTGTTTGGGATTTCTTGAAAGCTTGGTGTGCATAATTTAGGATCTCAGAGACCATTGGAAGTTCAAGCGTTGGTGGGGATTCAAAGAGGAATTCAAGCATAAGCCGCCTTAACAAGAGCCTCATCAACCATCCAACTTAAGGACGATGAATAAAAGTGCTAGGTGGGAGACACCCCACCATGGTAAAACCTTCCAAACTTTACTTCTTTTTATCATTCTTGTAAATATTTCTCTTAGTTGTTAGCTTGATTTGGTAGATTTTTGTTTTGAATTATATGTTTGAATGGTTGAAATAGTTTTTAGAAGTTAAAAATATTGTTAATCCAAAATTTAATTTGCTTTTAGAATTTAAAGAGTAGGTTAAGAAACATTGTTTATGCTTGAGTTGTTACTGGAAAAAACTTCTTGTTTGTAGTTTTTTTTCTTAATTTGATGTTTTATCTTTGTTACATTTATTAATTTTATTGTTATTTTGCTTAATTTTAGTTTTAAAATGTTAAAATTTAGGTTAGAAAATCCTATTTAAACTTAATTTTGTTAAAAAAAAGGGGGGGTTTGTGCGTATGCACAAAGCAGTGCGTATGCACCCTCTCAACAAAATGAACCCCCTACAACCCTAGCCTATCTTTCTTCTTCCCCATTCTTCTTCTTTGAGCCATCAACATCTTCATCTTCTTTGCCATCATCACCATCCGTTGTTGCTCCTTTCGCCCACAACCGCCGACGAGCCTCCCCTTGCTTCATCTCTTCTTGTGTCACTTTCTCTTCTCCTTCACAGTACACCTTATCACCTTTCTCTCATCATCACTAAACCGCCATTTTCTCCTCCATCTATTACTACCACCATCGTCGCTGTTGGAAATGCTGTGTACCACCCTTTTCCATCTTCTTCATTCTCTTCGGCCTTCCGATCATCTCTACCTAACTCCATCACAACATCCTTTTCTCTCCACTATTCACGCCATCGCGTCTAGCCTCCTCCCTCTACACTTTCTATCGTGGAACTAGAGGACCTTCGCACCAGCCCCGGCTGCGCCGCTGCCAGCAAGCTGAGGGCCACCAAACACTAGCTCCAGCCCCTCGCTCTGTGCAACCCTTTCTCAATCTCTAACAATGAACCAATATAACAGCCGAAGCTCCTTGATCTCAACCAAGCTTCGAAGCAACAGAGGACAACCCTTCCTCCTCCTTCCACTGAGCATGGAGACGCACTGATGAGAGAGCTTTTGCGTAGTCTAGAAATTTGCAGATAAATTCTCATTCCAAGTATAGTTTCTAAACCAACAAAAGTCCTTTCATACAAACGTTTTCGTTGTCACAAGTAATAAACCCCTAAATAAATTGATAACCGAAGTATCCAAACCTCGGGTCGTCTTCTCAAGGAACTATAGGGAAGTATGTTTTTATTATTGGTTATGGAGATTGTAAATTGGGGTTTTTTAGAATGAGGAGCGAATGGTTTAATTAGAAAATAAAGTAAATGAAGAACAAGCAATTTAAATGGCAAGTAAAATAAATAAATGACTGTAAATAAGCTTTTGGCATGGTATGAAAAATTGGAGGTCCTATCCTAGCTATCCTTATCAATGATGATGAGAATTGAATCTTAGTTCCACTTTGTTAACCTTTACTAAGATAAAAGAAGGTCAAGGGATTAATTGGTTTGATCTTCGAATCCTATTTATTTCCTAAGAGAAGATTGGGATTATTGAAGTTCAATTCAATTAACAAAGATGAAAATTATCAATCATGTTTGAGTTTGATAACTCCTGAGTTACTGATTTCTTAACCAAGACCAAATGGAGAAAAGTAAATCTACTAGAATAAAAATGTCTTCAGATGGGAATAACAATAATGTAAATAAAAGAAAGCAATATTAAACTGAAATACCTCGAATAACATTAATTCAAAAGAGTAATCTGTAACATGGAAGAATTCATAAATTAAATTGTAAAAGTAAATAAAAGGGAATATTGAACCTGATAAAAAGATAATCCTGAAAGCGAATAAAATCCTAATTCTAAATCCTAATCCTAAAGGGAGAGGAGAGAGAGGAGAGAACCTCTCTCTAAACTAAATCTAAATCATGAAAATTAACTAAAGTGGAGACTCTCCTTGAATGGATGCATTCTCCCACTTTATAACCTCAGGTCTATGCTTTCTGGACTTGGATTTGGGCCAAAAAGGGCTTCAGAATTTGCTATGAGCGTTTTCTGTAATTTCTGGTGCGTGACCTCTGTCACGCGTCCGCGTGGGTCACGCGGTCGCATCATTCGGAGTTTTCCTTGTCACGCAGTCGCGTCAGTCATGCGACCGCGTCATATGTGTTTCGCTCGAGCGCGTGGTCGCGTCAGTCATGCGGCCACGTCAATGCCTTTTCGCGCTGGCATGGGCCGCGTCGCCCATGCGATCGCGTGGCTGCCAGTTTCTCCAAAAACTCTGTTTTGTGCTTTCCTTCCATTTTTGTATATTTCCTTTCTATTTTTTAAGTCATTTCTGCCTTAGAAGATCTGAAACTACTCAACACACGAATCACGGCATCGAATGAAAATAAAAGGATAATCAAAATAATTATTTTAAGCATAGGAAACATGTTTTTCACATACATCACATAATAAGGAAGGGAAAGTAAAATCATGCAATTAATATGAATAAGTGGGTGAAAAATTGAATAAATCACTCAGATTAAGCACAAAATATATCATAAAATATGGGTTTATCAACCTCCCCACACTTAAACAATAGCATATCCTCATGCTAAGTCCAAGAGTAATGTTAGGTTAAAGTGGTGGAATGCCATGCAATGCAATCTAATCTAAATGCAACTACCTAAATGCATCATGCAATTCTAATTTTTATTCATTTGTATATAAAGCTTGCATGTAGTTGAATTAATTCACATTCTCAAGGAGTCATATATATATATATATATATATATATATATATATATATATATATATATATATAGCCAAACCTTAGATATTTGATAAAGTGCCTTTACAATTGAAATGGGAGAGAAAAACATTTTATAAATTTGTAAGACAATTAATAATTTCAGCAGAGATATATGTTAATAAGCTATTGAACCCTCACTGGATTTTGTGTTTACTCTCTAGTCACTCGGTGTTTATTGGGTTAATCACTCTATTCTTCTTCTTATTCTTACTTTCTGTAACTTTGTTCTTCATCTAACCAATCAACAATTATAGAATATAGACATACCAAAAATCATGAGGTCTTTAGTTAAGGTTGTAATGGGGCCAAGGTAAAGGTAAGGGTATATGTATAAGGCTAAGTGAGCTAATAAGTGAATCCTTGATTAGTCTAAGATCTCACCTAAAATACATACTTTGTAAAGCAAAGCTTCTTTACCTATTTTCCCACTTTTTTCTACTTTTGATGTTACATGCTTATGTTTCAATATTTATTATTTTTACCCCATGTGCATTGCTTTATTTCACATTTGGAATTCTTTTGTGTCCCCTTTATTCAACTACTGAAAAATGACACTTTTTTTTAATTTTTTTAAATGCACATGGTAATTCAATTATTTTGGTTTCACATGAGCATGCTTCCCAAAACTTTTATTTTGAACAATTTTATTCATTTCAACTTTTCTACCTTTTGTTTTTATCATCCCTGTTCCCAATAGGTTCTTCCACATTTAAACCATACATACTTCCTGTCTTAAGCTAACCAAGGATTCAAGTTGGGATTTTTATTTTATTTTTCTGCTTAAGGCTAGTAATGTGGCTGATAGAATAAAAGGGGATTTAAAGGCTCAAGGGGGCTAACAAGGGTGATGTAAAAGGTAGGCTACTTTGTGATAAGTGAGCTAAAATTAAACAATGGCCTCAATCACTCTCTTGGTATGTATTTCTTTTCTATAATCGGACATATAGATTAAGAAGGGCAGAACACACAGGAATAAAAATTATGGTTTGAATGTAACCATACAATTAAGCTCAAAATTCACAGGCTGTGTGTTCTCTAACTCAAAAATCATATATCAGTTATGTATGTCAAGCAAGTAAAATTAAAAGTTCCCATTATTCTCAATGTAAAACTTAAGGTGGCTTTAAAGTTCTAGTGTTCCTCCTTGATGAAATGTTGTTAACTAACTAACATGTAATGCTATATACACAAGGTGTGTGGATTGTTTCTATTATGTTCAAGTTCCTAGTTTACTTCCTTTTTATATTTTCAAAATAAACTAAGCTATCTTATGCTAAAAAGGGTAAACTATACTAATTAATCCACAATTTCTATAACTAATAAGTTAGAATTACTACTAAACTAAATGGCTAAAATATGAACTGAAAATGCAAAATGCAAAAATAGAGTAAAAATACATAAAAATAGCAATATATAAGTACTAAGAGATAAAAATAAAAATAAAGAGAAAAATACAGAAAAATAACAAAATAAAATAAAGAGTCTGTAGTGGTTCACCAAAAAAATACGCCAGAGATGGCAACCTCCCCACACTTAAAATGAAGCATCGTCCCTGATGCTCACTCAAGCAGGGTGTGAAGGGGTGTTATCACTAGAAGGGTGGGTAGTTGGAGTCTCTGTGGTGGCTTTCTAAGGATCTGCCTACTGCAGAGGAGGTGCTGACTAGATAGGGATCTCTGGGTCTACAGCCTGAATCTGAGGCAGAGCCTCCTGATGTGATGTGGCCTGCTCTGTGTCTGCCTGCACAGCCTCGCTTTGTGGATGGGTCTCTGCCTCGTGATCATCCGCCTCCTCCTCAGATGCCTTGGATGGTGTGTCAGGCTCGGAGGGGATGTCGTCAGATCGTATCATCAGCTTCATGCGACGCTCCATCTAGTCAAGCCGTCGAAACAGGCGGTGCACTAGGTGATAGATGGGCTCGGAGGCAGGTGGAGGTGCGGTGGTGGTAGCAGGGGTAGCTGTGGAAGAAGAGGGGCCGGAAAATGGTGTGGCTGTCTCAGCGGTAGTAGTGAGAAAAGAAGGTCTGTAGCCCAAAGCCAGAAAATTCCTGCTGTGAGGGATAATCTTCTTGCATTCTGCAGCAGGTGGCTTTTCATCAGCATCCTTCCAAGGTACGTCAGCTCCACGGCCTAGTTGTGTAATCAGATAAGAAAAGGGAAGAGTGCCTCGGACATGGACCCTGGCCATATAGTATTGGATAAAGCGTGGTAGGTACAGGTCCTTACCCTCCATCACACACCATAGGAGGGTGATCATAGCGGCTGATATCTCAGTCTCGTGAGTACTCGGCATAATGAAGTTGCTAAGTATCTGATGCCATAGCCGAGCCTCATCATTCAAGTAAATCCGCTTGATTCCCTTTGGCATGGTAGTGTTCTGACCCATGATCCAAGGAACGGTCGGGTCAAGGGCTATCCTGGCCTTGACTGCATCCCAATCAAACTTCATGAAGCGCATGTCTTCCTCAGTGGTGCACGAATTGTAAATCACACTTTTTAAAACTCGTACCACTAACCAGCAAGTGCACTGGGTCGTCCAAGTAATACCTTACGTGAGTAAGGGTCGATCCCACGGAGATTGTTGGCTTGAAGCAATCTATGGTTACCTTGTAACTCTTAGTCAGGAAAACAATAAAACAATTCACTTATCAAATTTGATTGCAAGGAATAAAAGCGCAGAACACAAATTATACTTGTATTGGTGGATCACCGTTGTCAATGGTGGATCACCGTTGTCAATGGCTACCATCCATCCTTCCAGTGAAAAGGGTCCAAATGTGCTGTCACCGCACGGCTAATCATCTGCAGGTTCTCAATCGTACCGGAATAGGATTTACTATCCTTTTGCGTCTGTCACTACGCCCAGCACTCACGAGTTTGAAGCTCGTCACAGTCATTCAATCCCTGAATCCTACTCAGAATACCACAGACAAGGTTTAGACTTTCTGGATTCTCTTGAATGCTGCCATCAATCTAGCTTATACCATGAAGATTCCGATCAAGAGATCTAAGAGATATTCATTCATTTTACGGTGGAACGTAAGTGGTTGTCAGGCACGTGTTCGTGGAGGAATGATGATGATTGTCACGTTCATCACATTCATATTGAAGTGCGAATGGATATCTTAGATAGGAACACGCATGTTTGAATGGAAAACAGAAATACTTGCATTAATTCATCGAGACACAGCAGAGCTCCTCACCTCCAACAATGGAGTTTAGAGACTCATGCCGTCAAAAGGTACAAAGTTCAGATCTAAAATATCATGAGATACAAAACAAGTCTCTAAAAGTTGTTTAAATACTAGACTAGTAAACTAGGTTTACAGAAAATGAGTAAACTAAGATGGATAGTGCAGAAATCCACTTCTGGGGCCCACTTGGTGTGTGCTGGGGCTGAGACCTAAGCTAATCACGTGCATAAGGCTGTTTTGGGCGTTCAACGCCAGCTTTGGATCCTTTTCTAGCGTTGAACTCCAACTTGTAACTTGTTTCTAGCGCTGGACGCCAGACAGCAACATAGAACTGGCGTTGAACGCCAGTTTACGTCATCTATAATTAAGCAAAGTATAAACTATTATATATTTCTGGAAAACCCTGGATGTCTACTTTCCAACGCAATTGGAAGCGCACCATTTGGACTCCTGTAGCTCCAAAAATTCCATTCCGAGTGCAGAAAGGTCAGAATCCAACAGCATCAGCAGTCCTTTTTCAGTCTGAATCAGATTTTTGCTCAGCTCCCTCAATTTCAGCCAGAAAATACCTGAAATTATAGAAAAACACACAAACTCATAGTAAAGTCCAGAAATATGAATTTTTCCTAGAAACTAATGAAAATAAACTAAAAACTAATTAAAACATACTAAAAACTATATGAAATTAACCCCAAAAAGCGTATAAAATATCCGCTCATCACAACACCAAACTTAAACTGTTGCTTGTCCCAAGAAACTAGATAAATAAAATAGAATATTAATATGTCAAGAAGCAATAATGTCTCAGAGTTTTTGAGTGAAGCTTAGATTCTAATTAGATGAGCGGGACTAGTAGCTTTTTGCTTCCGAACAGTTTTGGCACCTCACTTTATCCATTGAAGCTCAGAGTGATTGGCATCTATAGGAACTTAGAATTCAGATAGTGTTATTGATTCTCCTATTTCAGTATGATGATTCTTGAAAACAGCTACTTTATGAGTCTTGGCCGTGGCCCTAAGCACTTTGTTTTCCAGTATTACCACCGGATACATAAATGCCACAGACACATAATTGGGTGAACCTTTTTAGATTGTGACTCAGCTTTGCTAAAGTCCCCAATTAGAGGTGTCCATGGTTCTTAAGCACACTCTTCTTTTGCTTTGGACTTGACTTTAACCGCTCAGTCTCAAGTTTTCACTTGACACCTTCACGCCACAAGCACATGGTTAGGGACAACTTGGTTTAGCCGCTTAGGCCAGGATTTTATTCCTTTAGGCCCTCCTATCCACTGATGCTCAAAGCCTTGGGATCCTTTTTATTTACCCTTGCCTTTTGGTTTTAAGGGCTATTGGCTTTTTTTTTTGCTCTTGCCTTTTGGTTTTAAGAGCTTTGGCTTTTTCTGCTTGCTTTCTCTTTTTCTTTCTCTATATTTTTTTTTCTGCAAGCTTTGTTCTTTGCTGCTTTTTCTTGCTTCAAGAATCATTTTTATGATTTTTCAGATTATCAATAACATGTCTCATGTTCATCATTCTTTCAAGAGCCAACATATTTAACAGTCTTAAACATCAAATTCAAAAGACATATGAACTGTTCAAGCATTCATTCAGAAGACAAAAAGCATTGCCACCACATGTAAATAATTAGAATTTTTCTTGTTAAAAACTCGAAATTTATTGCCTTTTATTCTGAAGATCTACTATTTTATTCATGTTTCCTGATGATGAGAAAAATAAATTATAACTTAATTGAAATTAAGATCAAAATAGGTATGCTAATTACTACTACTTATATCTACTTTCTAAGGTAAACTCCTATAATGGCAACTATCACAGAGTTAAAGCAAAAATTAGAATTTAACAACCTTTGTTCTGGGAAGTGGATGTTCCTCTAATCTGCGGGGTGCTTGGTCCTTCAAGAGATAATTTCTGGCGCTTCAATTCCCTTAAATCACGCCCTAGCTCCTCCTGTTCTTTAAGCATATAGCAAAGAATGCTACTTTGTTCCTTCTGTTCTTTCTTTATTTGTTCCATAGCTTCTTGCATCTTGGTAATAGATGTTTCAAGATACTCCCAGTATTCAGATTGAGGGATTTCTGGGAGAAATTCATGTGTTTTCTTCTTGATGGGGTCATCCTGTGCTTGTTGTTTTTCCATTGATGCTTTGGTGATTGGCCGCTCAACTGAGATATACTCAGTTATTCCCACCCTTACTCCAGCGTCCTTGCAGAGCATAGAAATCAAGCTTGGATAAGCCAACCTGGCATCTTTGGAATTTTTGTTTGCAATTTTGTAGAATTTAGTTGAAATCAGTTGATGAACTTCCACTTCTTTTCCCATCATGATGCAATGGATCGTCACTGCTCTTCTAATAGTGACTTTAGAACGGTTGCTAGTGGGCAGCAGAGAATGCCCAATGAAGTCCAGCCATCCTCTGGCGACTGGTTTGAGATCTTCTCTTTTGAGTTGATTTGGGACACCCTTCGTGCTGGTGGTCCACCTGGCTCCAGGGATACATATATCCTCTAGAATCTTATCCAGGCCCTTGTCTGTTCTCATCATTCTCCTATTGAAGGAATCTGGATCATCTTTCAGCTGAGGTAGCTTTAAGATCTCCCAGATCTTGTCAGGGTGGGTATGAACAATCTTTCCTCTGACCAAGGTCCAATAGTCATAGATAGCAGATCCAGATAGTCTTTGCCTGTCTGTTTGCCACATATTAGCATAAAACTCCTGGACCATATTCCTTCCCACTTTCGTTTCAGAATTAGCTAGGATCTCCCAATTCCTGATTCGGATTTGCTCCTGGATCTCCGGATATTCGTCTTCTTTCAGATCGAATCTAACTTCCGGGATCACTGATCTTAGACCCATTATTTTGTAATAATAGTCTGAATGTTCTTTAGTTAAGAATTTCCCTTGATTCCAAAGTGGTTTTGGAACGCTCTCTTTCTTGCCTCTTGGAGTGGGTTGTTTTCCTTTAGGAGCCATGATCTTAGTGATCACGGATAGTCACACCAAACTTAGAGGTTTGCTTGTCCTCAAGCAAAAAGAAAAGAAAGGAGAGGGAGAGAAGGAGAGCTAGGTGCAATTGTGGATGGGAGGGGAGGGAGGCCGAACCCATATTTAAAGGGGGAGGGGGTGGGTTTTTCGAAAATACAAAGAAAGATAAGATAGAAGATATGATTTAAAATTGAAAAGATATGAAAGATATTTGAAAAAGATAGATTTGGATTTTTGAAAAAGATAGTATGGAGATTTGAAAAAGATATTGATTAGTTGAAAAGATTTTTGAATGAAAAGAGATAGATTTGTTTTGAAAATTTTGAAAGAGTTGAATTGGATAAAAAAGGCTTTGTGCTTATGGATTAAGATACATTTGATATTTTAAAATAGGGTTTTTAGAAATTAGGGATTTTAGAAATCAAGGTTCTTAACATGTTTATGCAAGAAATCATGAATTGAAACATGAAAATAAATTTAGAATGAAAAATATGAAGTAAAAACGAATTCACCTCCTCCCCACCATCCTGGCGTTTGAACGCCCAAACGCTGCATGTCTTGGGCGTTCAACGCCCAAATGCTGCCTCTCCTGGGCGTTCAACGCCCAGCTGTTGCTTCTTTCTGGCGTTGAACGCCAGGAAATCCTTTGTTACTGGGCGTTTTTCTGAACGCCCAGGACGCTGTAAATCTGGCGTTTAACGCCAAGATGACTATCCTTTCTGGCGTTCAACACCCAGTGGATGCTTCTTTTGGGCGTTGAACGCCCAAAACAGACTCTTACTGGTGTTTTCTTGCCAGAGAGCTCTTTTTCTCTGTTTTGTGTACAGAATCCTTCTGTAACCCTGTGAACTTATACAATTGATTCTTTACCTTGGTATCAGTAAACTTTATATAAACAAATAAAATCAAGAATAGGGCAAAATGCTTAGAGGAAGTGATGCCCCATGGCTGGGTTGCGTCCCAGCAAGTGCTTCTTTATTGTCTTTAGCTGGACCTTGCCGAGCTTTTAATCTAGCTTCAGCCTTGAGCACTCTTGCCCAAAATTGCCTTCAAGATAGTGCTTGATTCTCTGTCCATTAACAATGAACTTCTTATCAGAATCAATATCTTGAAGCTCCACATAACCATATGGTGATACACTTGTAATCACATATGGTCCCCTCCACCGGGACTTCAGTTTCCCGGGGAATAGCCTGAGCCTAGAGTTAAACAACAGAACCTTTTGTCCTGGTTCAAAGATTCTAGATGACAGCTTTCTGTCATGCCACTTTTTTTATTTTTCTTTATAAAGCTTGGCATTTTCGAAAGCAGTGAATCTGAATTCCTCTAGCTCATTTAGCTGGAGCAATCTTTTTTCTCCAGCTAATTTGGCATCAAAGTTTAGGAATCTGGTTGCCCAGTAGGCTTTATGTTCCAGTTCCACGGGCAGGTGACATGCCTTACCATACACAAGTTGGTATGGAGAGGTCCCTATAGGAGTCTTGAATGCTGTTCTGTAAGCCCACAGAGCATCATCCAAGCTTCGTGCCCAATCCTTTCTACGGGTACTTACAGTCTGTTCCAGGATTCTTTTTAGTTCTCTGTTAGAGACTTCAGCTTGCCCATTTGTCTGTGGATGATATGGAGTCGCCACCTTGTGGCGAATCCCATACCGGACCATGGCAGAGTAAAGCTGTTTGTTGCAGAAGTGAGTGCCCCCATCACTGATTAGTACCCTGGGGACACCAAACCTGCTGAATATATGTTTCTGGAGGAATTTCAGCACTGTTTTAGTATCATTGGTGGGTGTGGCAATAGCCTCAACCCATTTTGATACATAGTCAACTGCCACTAGAATATAAGTGTTTGAGTATGATGGTGGGAAAGGCCCCATGAAATCAATACCCCATACATCAAACAACTCAATCTCCAAGATTCCTTGTTGAGGCATGGCGTAACTGTGAGGTAAATTACCAGCTCTCTGGCAACTGTCACAGTTACGTACAAACTCTCAGAAATCTATGTAGAGTGTAGGCCAGTAGAAGCCACATTGGAGGACCTTGGTGGCTATTCGCTCACCTCTGAAATGACCTCCATATTGTGACCCATGGCAATGCCATAAGATCCTTTGTGCTTCTTCTTTAGGCACACACCTACGGATTATGCCATCTGCACATCTCATAAAGATATAGGGTTCATCCCACAAGTAGTACTTTACATCAGTAATTAATTTTTTCTTTTGTTGCCTGCTGTACTCCTTGGGAATGAACCTTGCAGCTTTGTAGTTTGCAATGTCTGCAAACCATGGTGTTTCCCAAATGGCAAACAAATGCTCATCCAGAAAGGTCTCAGAGATTTCAAGAGAGGGGAATGACGTCCCTTCTATTGGCTCTATCCGGGACAGATGGTCAGCCACTTAGTTCTATGTCCCTTTTCTGTCTCTTATTTCTATATCAAACTCTTGCAGAAGCAACACCCATCTTATGAGTCTGGGTTTTGAATCCTTCTTTGTGAGTAGATATTTAAGAGCAGCATGATCCGTGTACACAATCACTTTTGATTCTACTAAGTATGATCTAACCTTGTCAATGGCATAAACCACTGCAAGCAATTCTTTTTCTGTGGTTGTGTAATTTTTCTGGGCATCATTCAAAACATGGCTAGCATAATAAATGACATGCAGAAGCTTGTCATGCCTCTGTCCCAGTACTGCACCAATAGCGTGATCACTGGCATCACACATTAGCTCAAATGGTAATGTCCAGTCTGGTTCAAAAATAACTGGTGTTGTGACCAGCTTGGCTTTCAGCATTTCAAACGCCTGCAGACACTCTGTGTCAAACACAAATGGCGTGTCAGCAGCTAGCAGATTGCTCAGAGGTTTTGCAATTTTTGAAAAATCCTTTATAAACCTCCTATAGAATCCTGCATACCCCAGAAAGCTTCTGATTACCTTAACATTGGCAGGTGGTGGTAATTTTTCAATTACCTCTATTTTTGCTTGATCCACCTCTATTCCCTTGTTTGAAATTTTATGCCCAAGGACAATCCCTTCAGTCACCATAAAGTGACATTTTTCCCAGTTTAAAACCAGGTTGGTCTCTTGGCATCTTTTCGGAACTAGTTTCAGGTGATCAAGACAGGAGCTGAATGAGTCTCCATATACTGAGAAGTCATCCATGAAGACTTCCAGAAATTTTTCCACCATATCAGAGAAAATAGAGAGCATGCATCTCTAGAAGGTTGCAGGCGCATTACACAGCCCAAATGGCATCCTTCTATAAGCAAACACCCCAGATGGACATGTGAATATTGTTTTCTCTTTATCCTGGGAATCTACTGCAATTTGGTTATAGCCTGAGTAGCCATCCAAAAAGCAGTAATAATCATGACCTGCCAGTCTTTCTAGCATCTGGTCTATGAATGGTAAAGGAAAATGATCCTTTCTGGTGGCTGTATTGAGCCTTCTGTAGTCAATACACATGCGCCACCCTGTAACTGTTCTTGTAGGAACTAGTTCATTATTTTCATTATGAACCACCGTCATGCCTCCCTTTTTGGGGACAACTTGAACAGGGCTTAACCAGGGGCTGTCAGAAATAGGATAAATAATCCCAGCCTCCAGTAATTTGGTGACCTCTTTCTGCACCACTTCCTTCATGGCTGGATTTAGCCTCCTCTGTGGTTGAACCACTGGTTTAGCATTATCCTCCAATAAGATTTTGTGCATGCATCTAGCTGGGCTTATGCCCTTAAGGTCACCTATGGACCATCCAAGAGTTGTCTTGTGTGTCCTTAGCACTTGAATAAGTGCTTCCTCTTCCTGTGGATTTAAAGCAGAGCTTATGATTACTGGAAAAGTGTCACCTTCTCCCAGAAATGCATATTTCAGGGATGGTGGTAATGGTTTGAGCTCGGGTTTAGGAGGTTTTTCCTCTTCCAGAGGAAATTTCAGAGGCTCTTTTATTTCCTCTGAATCCTCCAAATCAGGCTGAACATCTTTAAAGATGTTTTCCAACTCTGATTCGAGACTCACAGCCATGTTGATCTCTTCTACCAAAGAGTCAATAAGATCAACTTTCATGCAGTCTTTTGATGTGTCTGGATGCTGCATGGCTTTGACAGCATTCAACTTAAACTCATCATCATTGACTCTCAGGGTTATTTCCCCCTGTTGGACATCAATGAGAGTTCGTCCAGTTGCTAGGAAGGGTCTTCCTAGAATGAGAGTGGCACTCTTGTGCTCCTCCATTTCCAGCACTACAAAGTCAGTGGGAAAGGCGAATGGCCCAACTCTGACAATCATGTCTTCAATCACACCTGATGGGTATTTAATGGAGCCATCAGCAAGTTGGAGACATATCCGAGTTGGTTTAACTTCTTCAGTTAAACCAAGCTTTCTGATAGTAGATGCAGGTATTAGGTTGATGCTTGCCCCAAGATCACATAAAGCTGTCTTGGTGCAATTACCTTCTAATATGCATGGTATCAGAAAACTCCCAGGATCCTTAAGCTTTTCAGGAAAGCTTTTCAGAATGACTGCACTGCATTCTTCAGTGAGGAGAACTCTTTCAGTTTCTCTCCAATCCTTCTTATGACTCAAGATCTCTTTCATGAACTTGGCATAAGAAGGTATTTGCTCAAGTGCCTCTACAAATGGAATCTTTATTTCAAGAGTCCTGAGATAATCTGCAAAGCGAGCAAATTGCTTATCCTGCTCCTCTTGGCGGAGTTTTTGAGGATAAGGTATCTTGGCTTTATATTCCTCAACCTTAGTTACTGTAAGTTTATTTCCTACAGAAGTGGTTGAAGAAGCCTTTTTAGATGGGTTGTTATCGGTACTTGTGTGTGTCTGATCCCTCACTGGCAATTGAGTGCCAGAGTTAGAAGCTGGAGTGACGTTAGACGCCAGCTCCTCATCTGTTCCTGGCGTTTGAATGCCAGAACTGTGCTTCTTTTGGGCGTTCAACGCCAGATCCTTGCTTGTTTCTGGCGTTGAACGCCAGTCCTGAGCATGGTCTGGGCGTTCAACGCCAGCCTTCCACCCAACTTCTGGCGTTTTAGCACCAGGATTATTTTTCCCTGGGCTCTTACTGTCTTCAGATGGATTTTGGTTGGTTTGCTCATATCTTGGTTTCGTGCTGCCTTAAAGTGGGGTATTTAGTACTTTCCCACTTCTTAATTGAACTGCTTGGCATTCTTCTGTTATTTGTTTTGATAGCTGCTGCTTTGTTTACTTTAATTGTACTTCCATGTCTATATTATCCATCCTTGTCTCTTGTAGTTTATCCTTGAATTCAGCTAACTGCTTTGTTAGAAAATCCAATTGCTGATTGAATTCAGCAACTTGCTCTGCAGGACTGAGTTCAGCAGTTATTGTTGTAGCCTCTTCTTTCATGGAAGGGTCACTGCTTAGGTACAGATGCTGATTTCTAGCAACTGTATCAATGAGCTCTTGAGCTTCTTCAATTGTCTTTCTCATGTGGATAGATCCACCAGTTGAGTAATCTAGAGAGATCTGAGCTCTTTCTGTAAGCCCATAATAGAAGATGTCTAACTGAACCCACTCTGAAAACATTTCAGAGGGGCATTTTCGTAGCATCTCTCTGTATCTCTCCTAGGCATTATAAAGAGATTCATTATCTCCTTGTTTAAAGCCTTGGATGTCCAGCCTAAGCTGTGTCATCCGTTTTGGAGGAAAGTATTGATTCAGGAATTTTTCTGTCAGCTGTTTCCATGTCCTTATGCTAGCCTTAGGTTGGTTATTTAACCACCTCTTGGCTTGGTCTTTTACAGCAAATGAAAATAGTAATAATCTATAGACATCCTGATCTACTTCTTTATCATGTACTGTGTCAGCAATTTGTAAAAACTGTGCCAAAAACTCTGTAGGTTCTTCCTGTGGAAGACCGGAATACTGGCAGCTTTACTGCACCATGATAATGAGCTGAAGATTCAACTCAAAGCTACTGACTCCAACGGAGGGTATGCAGATACTACTCCCATATGAAGCAGTAGAGGCGTTAGCATATAACCCCAGAGTCCTCCTGGATTGTTCATTTCCACTTAGAGCCATGATGGAGAAAGGGAGATAATGTAAAATAAAAAATTTATTTTTATTTATTTATTTATTTATTTAATTATTTCGAAAATAAAATAAATTAAAATAAAATAAATAAAAATAGGTGAAGATTTTCGAAAAAATGAGGAGAGAGAAAGTGGTCAGGAAGTTTTGAAAAAGATATAAATTGAAAAAGATTTTAAATTTTGAAAAAAATCTGAATTTTAAAAATAATTTTCGAAAATTTGTTTTAAAAATAGAGAGAAAATATATTTTTGAATTAAAAGAGGAAAGAGAGAAACAATAAGATAGCCCAAGATTTAAAATTTTTAGATCTAATGCTCCTTGTTTTCGAAAATTCTGGAGGGAAACCACCAAGGAACACCAAACTTAAAAATTTTAAGATCAAGACGCAAGGAAAACTCAAGAACACTTTGAAGACTCACAAGAACATGAAGAAAGAACACCAAACTTAAAATTTTTAGAAAACGAAAATAAAATTTTTGAAAAACAAAGGAAAACCAACAAGAAAACACCAAACTTAAAGTTTGGCACGAGATTTAATAGAAAAATTATTTTTGAAAAATTTTTGAAAAGAAAATAAAAGACTCTAACCCAAAAGACAAAAATTTCCTAATCTAAGCAACAAGATTCACCGTCAGTTGTGCAAACTCAAACTATCCCCGGCAACGGCGCCAAAAACTTGGTGCACGAATTGTAAGTCACACTTTTTACAACTCGTACCACTAACCAGCAAGTGCACTGGGTCGTCCAAGTAATACCTTACGTGAGTAAGGGTCGATCCCATGGAGATTGTTGTCTTGAAGCAATCTATGGTTACCTTGTAACTCTTAGTCAGGAAAATAATAAAACAATTCACTTATCAAATTTGATTGCAAGGAATAAAAGCGCAGAACACAAATTATACTTGCATGCAATGATGGAGAATAAGTTGGAGTTTTGGAGATGCTTTGTCTTCTGAAATTCTGCTTTCCTCTGTTTTCTGATTCACGCACGCACGTCCTCCTATGGCAAGCTGTGTGTTGGTGGATCACCGTTGTCAATGGCTACCATCCATCCTTCCAGTGAAAAGGGTCCAAATGCGCTGTCACCGCACGGCTAATCATCTGCAGGTTCTCAATCGTACCGGAATAGGATTTACTATCCTTTTGCGTCTGTCACTACGCCCAGCACTCACGAGTTTGAAGCTCGTCACAGTTATTCAATCCCTGAATCCTACTCAAAATACCACAGACAAGGTTTAGACTTTCCGGATTCTCTTGAATGCTGCCATCAATCTAGCTTATACCACGAAGATTCCGATCAAGAGATCTAAGAGATATTCATTCATTCTACGGTGGAACGTAAGTGGTTGTCAGGCACGCGTTCGTGGAGGAATGATGATGATTGTCACGTTCATCACATTCATATTGAAGTGCGAATGGATATCTTAGATAGGAACACGCATGTTTGAATGGAAAACAGAAATACTTGCATTAATTCATCGAGACACAGCAGAGCTCCTCACCCCCTACAATGGAGTTTAGAGACTCATGCCGTCAAAAGGTACAAAGTTCAGATCTAAAATGTCATGAGATACAAAACAAGTCTCTAAAAGTTGTTTAAATACTAGACTAGTAAACTAGGTTTACAGAAAATGAGTAAACTAAGATGGATAGTGCAGAAATCCACTTCTGGGGCTCACTTGGTGTGTGCTGGGGCTGAGACTTAAGCTAATCACGTGCATAGGGCTGTTTTGGGCGTTCAACGCTAGCTTTGGATCCTTTTCTGGCGTTGAACTCCAACTTGTAACTTGTTTCTGGCGCTGGACGCCAGACAGCAACATGGAACTGGCATTGAACGCCAGTTTACATCGTCTATCCTTGAGCAATGTATGGACTATTATATATTGCTGGAAAGCCCTGGATGTCTACTTTCCAACGCAATTAGAAGCGCGCCATTTGGACTCTTGTAGCTCCAGAAATTCCATTCCGAGTGCAGAGAGGTCAGAATCCAACAGCATCAGCAGTCCTTTTTCAGCCTGAATCAGATTTTTGCTCAGCTCCCTCAATTTCAGCCAGAAAATACCTGAAATTACAGAAAAATACACAAACTCATAGTAAAGTCCAGAAATATGAATTTTGCCTAGAAACTAATGAAAATAAACTAAAAACTAACTAAAACATACTAAAAACTATATGAAATTAACCCCAAAAAGCGTATAAAATATCCGCTCATCACTCAGCTTTTTGATAACCATCCAGCTGATCAGATTTAGGCAGAAGTTTCAAAACATCTTCAATGGCCTCTTCAGTGACCAGAATCTACTTCCCTCTTAGGTTCACTGCATCTAGGGAAGTCTTGAAGTAATTGCAGTAGAATTCCCTTACCCAAGATGCATTGACCTCAGTCAGGTTTCTTTCCAGGAAGAACCAGCCTTTTTGGTTGATCTGATCAGAGGTGTATTGCTGGAGTTCTTCTGGGATCTTCAAAGTCCTCTCCAGGTATAGGTTCCTGGAGGTTGCAAACACCAGATACTTCAGCTCACAGTATCGGTTTGCAAACCTTACGGGATCAATAGCAGGGAGTAGCTGGTCGGCCTTCTACTGCGGGATAAAGTTTTTCTCCCGCCAGGAGTCATCGTGC
This sequence comes from Arachis hypogaea, assembly GCF_003086295.3. Lineage (NCBI taxonomy): Eukaryota > Viridiplantae > Streptophyta > Magnoliopsida > Fabales > Fabaceae > Arachis > Arachis hypogaea. The sequence goes on from NC_092053.1 coordinate 89,028,699, forward strand.
ATGATATCCATGATAGACATAGCGGATTCTCCTCTTTTATGTTTGCCAGTAGTAGCCTTTGCTTTTCCTTTTCTTTGGCTGGCAGACATCCTGAAAGACAGAAAACTAGGATATATAAAAACAGGAAAAACAAATAGGCAAATAGTCAAAAAAAACACAAAGTGGCAAAGGAGCAACAGAATAAGGATTGTATAGGAGTTAAAAGTCTGAAAAGAAGAATTCACAATCCAAAATGTGATAGAAGGCATGTTAATTAGGAAAAATAATCAGTATACCATGGTTAGAAGGTTAAAGAGAAAGTGAAAAACCAAGAAGAGAGAGTATGAAAGGTTAGGTTGGTTAGAATTGAAAAAGAGCGTAAGAAGTTAAAATTAGTGAGTTAGTAAAAAGTGGGTTAATGTAAGTGGCATAATGATAAGATTCTAAGTAACAAGCATTCACAATTAAAGGCTACAGGTAACTCAAAACCAAACAAGGAAATTAGGTTGATGATGATTCAGATAGATATAGAAATAGCAAAAAAAATTAGAATCTAAACATCAAAAATGCATATTATGAACCAAAAAATCAAAGAGAATGAGAAAGCTGGCCCTGGCATTCATGAATTGGTTTGGTTAAATCTAAGGAAAGCCCAGTTGAAAATGCCAAAACCAAGACATGAATGGAAATATTTTACAGAAATTTGGGTAGCATTCCGGCTAAAATTGGATTGTCCCAGAAAATAAACAGCACAGAATAGTTCATATGAATCAAAATTAAAGCTGCAATAGTATGAATAAGAAAGAGCAAAGCAGCATGAACTTGAAGAGCAGCATATGAATATTAAGAACTTCACAGCAACAGCAGAATTGCAAATTGATAAAACAAGAAACACGAACAGCGCAATTAAACAGGCCTAAATCCACTAACCACATCCTAGGCTACCTAACAACCTAGAATCCACTACAACATGCATCTAACTAGTCTAAATACGAACATAAACAGAAAAATATGAATTAACTACGAATGGACAGAAGGGTGGCGTTTGTCGGAACCTGGTAGGGGAATTAAGGAGAGTGGGGCAGAGAGGTGGCTGGGGATGGTGGCGGTGGTGTCTGGCGCGTCGGAGGAGGGCGGCGCGGCGGCGGTGATTGCTGTTCGGGGGCAGCGAGGGAAAGGTAGGGGTAATGGGGGTAGGGAAAATAGGGGAAGGAAGGGGGCTTGGGTGGCGCTGGGCGGTGACGGCGGTGCAGTGGTGGTGATCGCAGAGGAGGGCAGGGGCGGTGGAGGGAGGAAGAAGAAGGAAGAAGAAGAAAGAGGGGGGAAGGAAGGGGGTGGGTGGTGGCAGTGTCTGGGTGGTCGGCGGGGTGGCGGCGGTCGGTGATGGTGGCTGGGTGGTGGTGGTGTGATCGGAGAAGAAGAGAGGGAGGAGAGGGGTTTGGGAGGGGGGCGCGAATGGTAGGGTTCGCGTGACTGGGGGGGATATAAATTTGAATCCACGTGATCGCGTGGGTGATGACAAGTCATCTTAGCCTAGTTTCACTAGCCTTTTTCTTTTGTTTTCAATTGAATTATGCACTTTCTTGAGCCATAAGCAAGCCAATTGGGTAAATTTTCATGTCTCCTTTGATTTAATCAACCATGTATGAATTAATGCAATTTCATGAGGTTTTAAACTGTAATTGTCACATATTATGAAAGAATGAATATCTCATGATTTTGAGCATAGCTTTGATGTGTTTGGTTGATTAATGATAGGTGAAGAAAGCTTGGAGAAAGGTTGAAGCAAGAAGGAATGGCTAGGAGGAAGAGAGGACAAAAAGTTTGAGCAAAAGTTTGCCTCAAACTTTAGCTCAAACTTTTGGAATAAGTGAAAATGAACCAGGGAGCAAAAAGCTGGACCAAAAGTTTGCCTCAAACTTTTGTGCAAACTTTTGGGCAAAAAGCTTGAGCAAAAGTTTGCCTCAAACTTTTTGGCAAACTTTTGGGCAAAAAGCTTGAGCAAAAGTTTGCCTCAAACTTTTTGGCAAACTTTTGGCATCACAAATCAACACCCTGGAGAGCAAAAGTTTGCGCCAACGTTTGCCTCAAACTTTTTGGCAAACGTTGGCGCCATGAACAACACACCCTGGAGAGCAAAAGTTTGCGCCAACGTTTGCCTCAAACTTTTTGGCAAACGTTGGCGCCATGAGTGTGCAAGGGGAGGCCAACGTTTGAGCAAAAGTTTGACCCCAAACTTTGGCTCAAACGTTGGTAGCAGCAAAATGGGGTGGCTGATATGAAAAGTTTGAGTAAAAGTTTGCCTCAAACTTTTACTCAAACTTTTACTCAAGCTTACATGATTCCAAACCCGGTTCAATTCGGTTCTTCTCCAAACTCCAAGAGCAATCAACCAAGGCCTCTATCAACCCAATTCCATCAAGAGCAAAGGCCCAATTGAAGGCTTGAAGACCATTTGAAGAAAGTGTATAAATAGCATAGGATTTAAGTTTTTAAGAGAGCTTTCTTTTCGGTTTTGATTTAGTAGTTTGTAGAGAGCTCACTTTTACCTTTTAGCATTGTTGTTTTTAATTCAAGAGAATTTGGGAGGAGAATTGATCTCTCTTCTTCCTTGTTCTTGCCCAGCACTCTTTACTTTTCTTGTTTTGGATCTTGGGTTGGAGAATTGAAGGAATTCTGTTTCAATCTCATCATGAGATCTCTCTGTTTAATTTTACTGCATAATTGAATTTCCATCTCTGTTACTTGCTTCTTCATCTACTTTCTCTGCAATTTACATTTCCTTTGCAATTGTTCTTGTTGGATCTAGGAAGGCATTGAGATCTAGACTTGGTTATCTAGTATTTTGAGTCCTAAGATCTGGATTCCCATTTTCAATTCTCTGTTTAATGCTTTTCAAGCTCATTTACAATTCCGTTTTAGATCTGATTCAATTCAAGTCATCTTCTACTCTTCTGTTTGTTGAGATTTACTTTTCTCTGTTTAATTTCTGCAAATCCAATTCCCAATTCCCTTTACAATTCAAGCCATTTACATTTCTTGCACTTTAAGATTCTGCAATTTACATTTCTTGCGTTCTAAGTTTCTGCCATTTAATTTCTTGCTCTTTAAGATTCAGCACTTTAAATTCCAGTTCTCTTTAATTTCATGCAATTTACCCATTTCCTTTACTTTCCATGCAATTTAAATTCTGCAAATCACAAATCTCTCAACCAAATCTTGATTCGCTTGACTAAATCAACCACTAAACTAAAATTGCTCAATCCTTCAATCCCTGTGGGATCGACCTCACTCCCGTGAGTTATTATTACTTGATGCGAACCGGTGCACTTGCCGGTGAGTTTTGTGTCGGATTGTTTTCCGCACATCAGTGGGGCACGCGGTCGCGTGGCTGGAGTGAAATGGGGGTCGACGCGATCACGTGAGTGGCGCGATCGCATGGGATAGCTAAAAGAGTGAATGACGCGATCGCCTGGGGCATGCGATCGCGTCGCTGGAAATTGTGCTAAACGCACGAATCCAACGTCGTTTCAGCGCAACTCTCAGTCTCCTTTTGGGGTGTTGTGCAATCCATGCAACACGATCGCGTCGCTCACACTGTCGTGTGGGATTGATGTTGTGCAAGTGACGCGATCACGTTAGGGACGCGATCGCGTGGGCATTTTGTGCAAAACGCATAATGGACGCACGATTCCAGCCTAACTTTCTGGACGTTGGATCTTTACGCCAATCTCCAAATCACGCGGCCGCGTGAATGACGCGGTCGCGTGGGAAGTGTTTTTCGCAACTTGACGCGATCGCATGAATGATGCGGTCGCGTCGCGCACCCCTTTTTTTTTAAACGGTATGCGGAATGCAATGATTAGTATGAATGCGATGCGAACTAAATAAAATAAAATAAAACTTGAAAGCAAATAAAACTAAATAAGAATCGAAAAAGGAACGATGATACCATGGTGGGTTGTCTCCCACCTAGCACTTTTAGTTAAAGTCCTTAAGTTGGACATTGGGTGGAGAATCCTGTTATGGCGGCTTATGCTTAAATTCATCCAGAAATCTCCACCAATGCTTGGAATGCCAATAGCCTCCGGGGTCCCAAACTAGGCATGTAAAGCTTCTGAGCAGCTTCAAATAGATTCTCAGGCTCCCGGGGTGACGAATGTCAGAATAGATTCCAGGATCCCAAACTTGGCTTTTAAATCCGCCTTCGTCTTGATCTATAATTTTCCATCTGGGCGGTTTAGAAATTAGATTCTCACCAAGATAACCAAACATTTTCCGAGATCCATCCAATTTATCATGATGCCAATCCGTGCACTTCGAGTTGAAGCGTGGAACCTTATTAAACCTTATGCACCAGCTCTGAGTACGAGCCATTTCCCGCTTACTCTTAAAGCCGCAGAGAGCTCTAAGCTGGCCATCTGTTTCAAGTAAACCGTATTCAAGTGGAAAAATACAGTTAAAGGTTAAGGATTGTACCCACTTGAAGCTTGTATTGGGTGGTAATGGCCTTGGGATAGGTGGTTCCAGTGGTTCTGTGAGTTCTACTCCCTTGTGCTCTTCTGTGAATTTCTTCACTTCTTTGCAAGATTCTTCAAATGCATCCATGTCCTGATCAAAGCCATCTATGTCTTCCTCATCACTTAAGTCATAGACTAGAGGTTGAGAGAAATCTACCTCTGTATCATCTTCGTACTCGCTTGGGGAAGATTCTTCGATCTCAGAGAATTTACTCGCGGATGCAAGTTCATTACTAGAAGAACTTAACTTGAGATCATCATCATCAAGGAAACTTGCTTCTTGGATTATTCCGTCCAGTTCTTCATAAAAGACTTGCCTTGGGGGCTGTGTACTATCCTCCTTAGCATCAATTGTAACGTCCTTGACAGAATTCTCCACAACTCTGGATACCCATGGAGGCTCAGCGTCTCCTAGGTCTTCAACCGACTCTTCTTCTTGTGTAATGACAGCTTTCTCTACTTGTTCCAGTACGAAGTCATGCTTTGTTCTGTCCACTGGAGTTTCTAGTATCTCCTTCATGCTACGCTCTTCGTTAGATTGTCCACATGGGGCTGTGGGAAGTCCTTGAATGTTCGAACATTTAGAAGATAATAGACTTACTGCTTGCTCCAGTTGATGAAGGGTTGTTTGAAGTCGATCTACTGTTTTCTTGAGGCGAACCTCTGATTCTCGGGGTGATAGATTTGGATATGGTACATGGGGAAGTGGTGATGTTTGGGAGTAATTGGACTAGAATCGGGTAGATGAGGATCATACGGTGGTGAATGGCGAAAAGGAGCTTGTGAGTGTAGTGGTTCGAAGTTATGTTGAGAGGATGGTCTATAAGCACATGGTGGGGCTTGTTGGTAACTACGAGGTTGTCCACCATGTCTATTGGCTTGGTATGCATTGTAGAATGGTCTTTGTCCATGATATCTTGGAGGGTGTTGCTGCCTAAAGGGTTGATCAGATCCTCTTGGCTCCATCCATCTTTGATTGCTCTGACCTTGATGCATGTTCCTGTTATAACTTCCATTCCTTTCAATAACATTAGAACCAAACTCAAAATGAGAGGGGTGAGAATTCATAGTAGCTAATAGAAATAAAAAGGGGAAAATTAAGACAAATAAACAAGTAAAAGAAAAATATTTACAATAACCAATAATAAGGCACACGATTGCAGTTCCCCGGCAACGGCGCCATTTTGATGAGAGAGCTTTTGCGTGGTCTAGAAATTTGCAGATAAATCCTCGTTGCAAGTATAGTTTCTAAACCAACAAAAGTCCTTTCATACAAACGTTTTGGTTGTCACAAGTAACAAACCCCTAAATAAATTAATAACCGAAGTATTCAAACCTTGGGTCGTCTTCTCAAGGAACTGCAGGGAAGTATGTTTTTATTATTGGTTATGGAGATTGTTAATTGGGGTTTTTAGAATGAGGAGCGAATGGTTTAATTAGCAAATAAAGTAAATGAAGAACAAGCAATTTAAATGGCAAGTAAAATAAATAAATGACTGTAAATAAGCTTTTGGCAAGGTATGAGAAATTGGAGGTCCTATCCTAGCTATCCTTATCAATGATGATGAGAATTGAATCTTAGTTCCACTTTGTTAACCTTTACTAAGATAAAGGAAGGTCAAGGGATTAATTGGTTTGATCTTCGAATCCTATTTATTTCCTAAGAGAAGATTGGGATTATTGAAGTTCAATTCAATTAACAAAGATGACAATTATCAATCATGTTTGAGTTTGATAACTCCTGAGTTACTAATTTCTTAACCAAGAACAAAAGGAGAAAAGTAAATCTACTGGAATAAAAATGTCTTCAGATGGGAATAACAATAATGTAAATAAAAGAAAGCAATATTAAACTGAAATACCTCAAATAACATTAATTCAAAAGAGTAATCTGTAACATGGAAGAATTCATAAGTTAAATTGCAAAAGTAAATAAAAGAGAATATTGAACCTGATAAAAAGATAATCCTAAAAGCGAATAAAATCCTAATTCTAAATCCTAATCCTAAAGGGAGAGGAGAGAGAGGAGAGAACCTCTCTCTAAGCTAAATCTAAATCATGAAAATTAACTAAAGTGGAGACTCTCCTTGAATGGATGCATTCTCCCACTTCATAACCTCTGGTCTATGCTTTCTGGACTTGGATTTGGACCAAAAAGGGCTTCAAAATTCGCTATGAGCATTTTCTGTAATTTCTGGTGCGTGGCCTTTGTCACGCGTCCACGTGGGTCACGCGGTCACGTCATTCGGAGTTTTCCTTGTCACGCGGTCGCGTCAGTCATGCGACCACGTCATATGTGTTTTGCTTGAGGCGCGCAGTCGCGTCAGTCATGCGGCTGCATCAATGCCTTTTTGCGCTAGCATGCAGCCGCGTCGCCCATGCGATCGCGTGGCTGCCAGTTTCTCCAAAAACTCTGTTTTCTGCTTTCCTTCCATTTTTTGTATGTTTTCTTTCCATCTTTTTAGTCATTCCTGCCTTAGAAGATCTGAAACTACTCAACACACGAATCACTGCATCGAATGGAAATAAAAGGATAATCAAAATAATTATTTTTAAGCATAGGAAACATGTTTTTCACATACATCACATAATAAGGAAGGGAAAGTAAAATCATGCAATTAATAAGAATAAGTGGGTGAAGGATTGAATAAATTACTCAGATTAAGCACAAAATATATCATAAAATATGGGTTTATCACGCACTCTGGCTGTCTCTACCACCACTGTAACCTCACCTTTTCCCTAATTTCTTACTCTGTTATTCTTTATAGGTTTTGAACAAACTCATTTTTTTAACTCCTTTATTTTAGTTTAATTTGGTTTAGTTTTGATTAGAATTCAGTTTTAATTTTTAGTCAGTTTCATGATTAGTTCAGTTTAGTTTTTTTTTTTTTTGTTAGTGAATTTTAGGTGAGAATGGTAGGATTAGCTTAGGTATTAGGTTCTGAGAATGCAAAAAAGTGTTTGGTTTGAAATGAACTGGTGGAAGTTACTGCTGAATTTGTTTGGGCCGAAAGAGTTCAAATTATTGATTTGCTATAAATACTTCTGGAATTGTTTGGAAAGTGTTTCACTGTATTCATGATTTGCTCTTTTGTTGCTGAATTGCTGGAAATTTACTATTGAGATTGGTTGAAATTTGTTTGATTGTGTGGAGATTTGGTGTTTTACTGCCATTTTAATGAATTTTAATGCTGAAATTGGCGGGATAATGTTTGATTGTTTGGAATTATTTTTATTATTTGGACAATTGTTAATTCACTACGTTAAAGTTGTTATTGCTAAAAACTTGCTGCTGTTAGTTGGATATAAAGTGGAATTAGGATAGTCTAGTGTTAATTTGTAGATAGTTAATCATGCTTTTGTGTTTCTTGAATTTGAATTTCATTTGGTTTGGATTGTTTAACTAATTTGTTTGCCGAATTTTGTTTAGGTTTAATTAGAATTTTAGTTTTGATCTTTAATCAGTTTGGTTTTGGTTTTGGTTAGTTCAATTTAGTTTTCTGATTTTAGGGAATTTAACAGGTTAAGATAGGTTAGATTTAGGATTATGAGTTTTTGATATGCTCCTGGAAGTGTTCGAAATATTGGCTGAGCCACCATAATAAGCGGCTGACTTTTAAGGTCATTGATCCTAAATTTTTGCTGATTTATTGTTGTTGGACATGGTTACTGAAAAGTGTTTGGGATTTTTAGAGGAGTTGCCCATGTAATTTACTTGCTCAGTGGTGGGTTGAGCATAGCCATACGCATCCCCTTGGTTGTAGCTCTCATTCATGTCATAGGGTGCATCTTGAGTGTTGAAAGCTGAGACTTGCATCCCTGTTAAGTGTTGAGAGATCATGCTAATCTGTTGGGACATGATCTTGTTCTGAGCAAGACGGCATCCAGTGTGTCTACCTCCATGACTCCTTTCTTTTGTGTAGTCTCAGTGTTCACAGGGTTCCTCTCAAAAGTGTAAAGATACTGGTTGTTGGCAACCATCTCAATAAGCTCATTCGCCTCTTCAGGTGTCTTCTTCATATGTAAAGAACCACCTGCAGAGTTGTTCAGTGACATCTTGACCATCTCAGAGAGGTCATCATAAAAGATCTGTACCCTGGTCCATTTTGAAAACATATCAGGAGGGCACCTTCTGATCATCAGCTTGTATCTCTCCCATGCCTCATAGAGGGACTCTCCATCTTTCTATCTGAAGATCTGGACATCCACCCTAAGCTTAGTCAGCTTCTGAGATGGAAAAAATTTGGTCAGAAATCCAATGACCACCTTGTCCCACGTGTCCAAGCTCTCCTTGGGTTGAAAATCAAGCCACTACTTTGCTCTGTCCCTCACAGCAAATGGAAAGAACATGAGCTTTTAGACCTCCGGATTTACTCCATTCGTCTTTACAATGTCACAGATCTGTAGGAAATTAGAGATAAATAATTTTAGGTCCTCCTATGGGAGTCCATGAAACTAGCAATTCTACTGCACCAGAGTGATCAGTTGAGGCTTAAGCTCAAAATTATTTGCACCAATGGCAGGTACAGCTATATTGCGCCCGTAGAAGTCAGTCGTGGGTGCATTATATAGGCCAAGCGTCCTCCTTGCTTGCTCATCAGCATTCGGATTTCCACCATTAGCGTCCATGATGGGTTCTTCATCTTCCTTCTTAAAGGTTTCCTTGAGATTCTCTCCGGCTTTGTAGGATCTAGCCTGTTGTAAACGCCACCTGAAGGTCCTCTTAGGTTCAGAATCAAACTCAAGATTGTCCCTGTTCCTGCTCATAAACAAAGAAAAGTAGGAGTCTCTATGTCAGAGTATAGAGAGCTTCCAGTGAGATATCTAAAAAAATTAAGAAATAAAATAAATTAAAGCAAGCAATTAAACTAAAATTTTGAATATAAAAGTGAGAAAATAACCTAAAAATATTTTTGAAAACTAAATAGGAGAAAAATGCTAAAAAAGAGAAAAATGCTAAAGGGACACCAAATTTAAAATCAGAAATTAAAGAAAAATAAATAAAACAAAAATAAAAAATTAAAGGAAAAATAAAATAAACAAAATTGAAGAAAATTCCTAATCTAAGCAACTAGACAACTAGTAGTTGTCAATCGCAAACAATCTCCAATAACGGCGCCAAAAACATGGTGTGCGACTTAGGATTCGCACAACTTAACCGGCAAGTGCACCGGGTCATCCAAGTAATACTTCAGGTGAATGAGGGTGGATCCCACGAGGATTGTCGGACTGAGAAATAATGGCTATCCAGTTGGACTTAGTTAGGCAAACAAAAAAGGGTTTTGATTTTTGGTTGTTGAAAGCTCATAGAATAGTAAATAAGCAAGTAAAGAAAGAAAATTAAAGGTTTGGTGTAAAAACAGTAAGAGAAAACAGTTAAGGCTTCGGAGATGTTTATCTTTCCAGATTAAAAGTTCTTACCAACTATTTTAACAATGTATGATTCATGCCATTGCAAACTGTAAATGTATAAACTCTAATCTCTTAGTGATTTAACCTCTTCTAATCTTCATTAACCGCCACTCTCGTGGTCACTGAATTCCAATTAGAGGGTTAAGTTCAAAAACTAGTTTATGGCCACAATAACCCTATTACCCAAAGCTAATAGGATTATATGTCACATATCCCAATTAATTCATGTAATTGGCAATTTAGGAGGAATTTGTTATTACGCTGTTGTTTAAGCGAGATAACTCTCTCGAGAATCACAAGAACTCAAGTAGAATAAGTGTCATACTCTCGTTCCACCTAGATTCATAAGATTAAGAACGAAAACAATCCTTAGAATTGAATCAATGCATTAATTAAAATAGAAAAGCAATAGTCTTAATCTAAAGAAATAAACAGAGCTCCTAACCTTAACCAAGAGGTTTAGTTGCTCATGACTTACAGAGAAAATAGGGTTCTAAAAACATGCGGAAGAGAGAAGTTTCGAATCACAAGAGATCTTTTCCCTTTTATACTAACCTAATTTGATACGGAAAATAAAATAATAAATCCTAGGAATAAAAGATATTGTTTGTAAATAAAAATTACAAAAAGAAAATAAAATATAAGTAATAAATGCTAAATCTACTTGAGAAGCCAAAAAAGGAGGGAATTCGGATTGCTGCTGGCGTTAAAGCCCCAATATGGCGTTTAATGCCCCATAGGGAGTAGTGGTGTTCTGGTCTGTATCCCTTGCTGGTGCTAAATACCAATTGTTGCGTTTAGCGCCCAGGGAGGGTGCTGCTAGCTTTGTTCTTTTTTACTCCAAACTCTGCCAAATTGCTCTGAATTTTACTTGAAATCATAAAAACACTAAAACATCTCAAAGTAGCATCCAAAGGGGATTTTTGCACTAAAATCAAGTAAAACTAAATGAAATCTAACTAAAAACAACTAGAAAATGCTAGGAAAAAGGGTACAAAATGCTCACACATCAATCACCATCTATTCTTTCATTCAAGTGGGTAAACTTTATATCTCTTAGCTTTCTTACTCCACTTGAATATGGGTTGCTTGAGACGGATGGTCAACATAGAGCTCTTTGTGGCTTTAAGAGCAAAAAGAAGATGGTAAGTGGTTGGAAACACAATTCTTGGTTCATTATGGTTGCATGTTCAAGGCCTAATTGCAAGGTTGGTGTCGAGCTCAAATGCTTGGGTCAAGGGAGATGTTTGTAAGCTTAAATGAGAACTCGGATTGCTTGCCACCTGATTAGAACTATAATGATCAACTTGAAGACGGGTATAAAAACAAGATTTGGGACCCCGGATTACAAAAGGATCGAAGATTAACTTTGGGAGCCCTTAGCATGTTTGGAACTTCATCAAAGCTTGGTGCAATCAATTAGTAATCTTGGAGCATTTTAGATATTCAAGCATCATTGGAAGTTCAAAGATGAGTATAAGCATAAGCCACCCTGACAAGGAGCTTCCCAAATGTCCAACTTAAGGACTATAACTAAAAGTGCTAGGTGGGAGACACCCACCATGGTAAATTCTTTCCACTTTCTCTTTTGTATATATTGGTACCTAAGCTTAAATTTTACTTTCTTTTTGTTTAGTTAGGTTTGTTTGATAGTTTAATATGTTCAATAAGGTTTGATAGTGTTTAGGTGACTTTTTGGATGTTTGGAATGCTTGATTTGGCATAGAAATTTGAAAAATCTTTAAAAACAAAGAGCCATGTCACGCGTACGCCTACCTTATGCGTACGTGTGACCCCGTGAGTTCACTTGCTCACACGTATGCATAGGCCAAGATACGCATGACCCTCTTTCCTGAAACAAATGTGGTTTATGCGAGTGTCGTGCCTTTGCACAATGGACACCCAAAAAAAGTGAGAGGTCCCGCGTACGCTTGCCTCATGCATACGTGCGACACTTGGATAGAGCGTTTGGCATAGCTGCAGATCGTGTGTATGCTTGCCCCACGCATACACGTGAATTCAAATTCTTATACCGCTGACGCGAATGCCCTCACCCCCACTCGCAGAACCATCCCCCCCAAGTCTCTTTCTCTTTTTCTTCTTCTCTACGAACCTCCATTGCCCACACCACCACGCTCTACCACTGCCCGCGGTATGCCAACAGCTGCTAACGTTGCTGTCGCCCCACCCGCACCGCCACCTCTCTTCTCCTTTTCTTCTCCAACTTCACCTCACTTCACTTCTGCTTATACCAACCCTATTCCCCTTCCTTCCTCAACAACAAAAATAGAGAACCCATGTTCTTCTCCTTGCTACGGCGAGCCAGCACTGCCATTCCCTGCCACTGTGCCGCCACTGTGCCGCCTCAGGCCCGGCCACGCCGCAGCCTCACCATCACTTCTGCCCTTGCCCACTTTCTCTATTCTGCTTCTGTTCCTTCCCTCATTCCAGGTTTTCCATTTTTCCTTTTACTGCTGTTTAGTTTTGCTTTGTTAGTTAGTTAATGTAGCTTAGTTAATTTAGTTAGAAATACATGTTGTAGTGGATTCTAGGTTGTTAGGTAGTTTGAATGTAGTTATAGTGGATTAGGTTTGAAAATCTTTACTATTGCTATTTGGAATAGATTGCTTGATGAAAACTGTTTGTGAATGATGTTGGTTACCTGATTATTTGATTAAATTGTGATTGTTGCTGCTGTTACAAACTCAAATAGCTTACTTGTTTATTTCATATGAATTATTCTATGATTTGTGCTTGTTGTTTCTGAATTCATATGGATATTGTTTTTGGATTGAGTGAATTTTGGGGATATGTCAAATTGCTACCGAAATGCTACCAGGATTTTTCGAAAATCTGTTTTACTATTCTTTTTTAATCAAATGGATTGATTGAGTTCAGTGCTTTGTTATCTTTGTTTTGAATTGTCACTGAGATCAATTAACCAATTGTCCGACTAGTGTTTCTTTGATTTTTGATGAAGTTGAGATTCTTATTTTTCTGCTTGATCATGCTGCATTGTTTGAATTGATGCAACAAGGTGCTACAAATTTCTGTGTCAAATAGACCCTTATTTGCTAAACTGGTTTTGACTTGCCTGTATGACGCCATTGTCAAGTTTTGGTCAGATTTTTCCTTCAAGGTTAGTTTCCACCTCTTTTTACACAAACCATTGAAGTTAATGTTTTTAAGTTTTTTAAATGACCAAAACTTGTGAATTTGCTTAATTGAAGTTTTCTTTTGACTATTTTGCAATATTGGTGCATTTTAACTTTTTGTAACCATTCAATTACATTTTTAGATCTTAAAATGGTTCTTGGTTACATTAAGTATAAATCACCTTCTTTTTCATGCTAATTTTGCAATTCTAGTGATCAAATACATTAACGAATGATTATGTCTCATTGTGCATATTTTCTTATTTGTTTCATCATCAATGATTTTGGATATTCTTGAATGACATGCATAACTTAATTGATTTACTATATGCACTACACATATTCAATTTGGTCATTTTAAGCAAGACATGAATGTGAGCTTGCTTGACTGTTGAAAATTGTTTGAAAATCTTCATAATTTAAGAACCATGTTTGCTATGCAAATGAGAATTAACTTTCTTTTCCTTTAACTTTTAGTTTCTAACTAACTCTTTTAACTTTTCTTTTCAATTTTCCTTTCCAACTAACTCTTTCTCTCTTTTCTTTGATGCATAGCAACATTGTTTCTTAACAGATAAGTAACTTGATTTTTCTTGAATAATACTGTTTGGAATGTGAATTTTAACTGATTTTGATCCTTATTTTCATTCACATTCCAAGTCAATTCCACTTTTATGTGCTCACTTCACATATATGCTGTTATTTCCTCTATTTTCTGTTTCTTCCTTGCGTATCATATTGTTTTTGCCTTGTGTGCCTTAGATTATATTTCATTCCTCGTTCTTGTGAATTTTGTTTTTAGGATGATAGACAAGAAAGGGAAAGGCAAGGCTAAGGCCAGCTTGAGCAAGAGGAAGCGAATGCAACCATCCGTTGAAACAATGGATGTGTTTCTATCTGAAAGGAAACTTAGTGAGAAGGAAAAGGCTGATCAGAATACACCTTCTTCTGATCCAATCAAGTTTGCCAACCTCTACTGCAAGAGGTTTCCGCACTTTCTGGAAAAGCGGAGCCTCCATATTAAGAAAAAGCTGCAAATACCATATGAGCTGCGGAAGTACACTACACACCAGATTGAGCAGCGGGATTGGGTATTCTTAGACAGAGACTTAGTCGTGGTGAATGCATCTTGGGTCAGAGAATTTTATTGTAACTACTACCGCGCGACACTAGATGCAGTTCAACTCCGAGGTAGGCAGATATTAGTCACAGAGGAGGCGATTGAGGAAATCCTCCACTTTTAGCCCAAAGTAGGTAATAAAGATGATTTTCACAAGGCCGAGGAGGCAACACACCTCGTGGAGTTTGATTGGGATGCTGTCCTCCAAGCTATAGTTGTCCAACCTGACAATTCGTGGGTATATGGACCGTCAAAGCCAAGTTTGAAGGGCATAAAGGTCAAGTATCTCACCATCGAGGCTAGGCTGTGGTAGCAGATTATGAGTAACTATGTGATGCATAGCACTCATGAGACAGAGATTCCATCAGATATGGCAGTATTTATCTGGTGTATCATAGAAGGGAAGAAACTATACCTTCCAAGACTCATCAGAAGGTATATGGCCCAGACCCATGTCAAGGGCAATCTAGCATTCTCCTGTTTGATCAAACAGATGGGTCACCAGGCTTAGATACCCTGGGAGGATGTAGATGAGAGGCCGATAGTTGTCGGTGCAAAGAAAGTAATTCCGCATGGCAACTGGTTCGGACCTCAGTCATCCACCAGATGCTAAGGTCATAGGGAGCCCACTACCACTACAGAGGCAGTCACATCCTCAGCAGCAGCAGGACCCTCAGCACTACTTTCAGCACCTTACATACCAGAAGCACCATCATCTACCGCATAGCCGATCTACCGTCTTGTGCAGCGACTCTTCGAGCGGATGAATCAGCTGGATCATCGCAATAAGCAACGTTATGAGCACTTGAGGAGGATTGTGATCTCCGGTAGCACTGATATTCCACCAGCACCTGATACTCCATCAGAGCATTCTGATAAGGAGGAGGCCCAGACCGGTGAAGCTGAGGTGGCACAGGCACCAGCAGGAGATTGTGGAGATGACGACGACGACTCCTTCCACTCAGCTTGATTTTGTGAGCATCGAGGACGATGCTAATTTTTAAGTGTGGGGTGGCCGCATACATTGGCGAGATTATTTTGGGTGAATTGTTCTATTTCCAAACACTTTTATTTTAAGTTTCAGTACTTGCATTTTTTTGTTTAGTATGCTTCTTTTGAACTTTTGTATATATTTGTTGTTTTGAGCACTCTTTAGTTTATTGCATTCTTTGTCGTTTTCTTGTACATACTCTAGGCTTTTATTATATATATATATATATATATATATATATATATATATATATATATATATATATATATTAGTGGTAGTTGATTAGTTGTGGTTGGAAAATGTGCATAATTAAACTTAGTTTAATTTCTGATATACATGATGAATTGGTTTAATTGAAAGTAGGAAATAAACTAAGGATTTTAATTTTCCTTAATCCAATCACATCACATTATATAAATATGGTCAATTTAATGAAAATTCCAAGAGACTTCTTTTTGAATAGGGCATTGAAATTCAAATTGGTTTAAGTTGAAAATTTTTTATTGAGACTTGCATGATTTATACATTTCGGAATATGGTTTTTGAGCTAAGAACACACAACCTATGAGTTTTTTAGCCTAATTGTGTGGTTACATTATTTAACCACCTACTTCATTCTTGTGTGTCATTCTCTCTATGATTGCAAGCTTTGGTTTGTTTAATTCTATATGTCTATTATTTAATGTATATCTATGAATTTATGTGATTGAGGCCGTCATTCTCTTTACCATTTTTATTTACCTTTGTTTGCCCCTTTGAGCCTATTAATTCCCCTTTTGTTCTTAATTGAGCACACCACTAGCTTTAAGCGGAAAAACAATAAATTTACCTAATTTGAATCTTTGATTAGTTTAAGTTAGTGACAGTATGTAATGTGTAAGTGTGGGAAAGCCGAAAAATATTGGTAGGTAAAAAAGCGTGTTTTATTATTGTTGAAAGATCTCAGAAATTTAGGTGCATACTCTTGTATTAGTATGCAAACTATATGCATTGATCTTTTTGGTATATATTATGTTAATGATGTTAAAAAAAGAAAAAGAAAAAGAAATAAAAATAATAAAAAGGGGAAAAATTTACCCTAGTGTGAAGTTCAATAATAATCAATGCATATGTGGCATGAATTGAATCGAATTGGATGCATGAGAGTGTGTGTGTGTGTGTAAAAGTGAGATAATAGGTAGCTAAGCTTGATATTAGAAATGTATAGGTTGTATATGTTGATGAGCGGATATTTTATACACTTTTTGGCATCATTTTAATATAGTTTTCATTATGTTTTGGCATCACTTTTTAGCATCATTTTCATATAGTTTTCATATGTTTTGAGTTTGTGTATTTTATGGTGATTTCAGGTATTTTCTGGCTGAAATTGCGGAGCTTGAGCAAAAGTCTGATTCAGAGACAGAGAAAGGACTGTAGATGCTGTCAGGATCTGACCTCCGTGCACTCGAAGGAGCGTTAAACGCCAGCCACCAGCCCTATTCCTGGCGTCCAGTGCCCACAGGGGGCAACTGGCATCCAACGCCTAGAAGGGAGTCCCAAGCCAGCGTTCAATGCCCCTAAGGGGTACTAGCTCATGGGAAACACTTAAACTCAGCCCAAACACTCACCAAGTGGACCCCATAAGTGGATTTTTGCACTATAAGACTAGTTTATCTTATTTCTGTAATTCTTAGTTAGCAGATTAGTATATATATACAAGAGTTCACCCTTGTTAGAGGAATCTTGCCCATTCAAACCCTTCACTTTTATTTTCTTTACAGTATGAGTCACTAACCTCCTAAGGTTAAGGTTAGAAGCTCTTCTGAGTTTCATGGATCAATAATATTACCATTCTGGTTCAATATGCCTGATTCTATTCTCTTATGCATTCTCGTTCTTCATCTCATGAATTGAGGGTTACTCGTAACAATCATCCTTGTTCTACATGGGTTCCGTGCAAGTCCTGACCCAGATAGTGTTGAACCAAATCTAGAGATTGCATTACGGATTCCAATAGAGTACCTGGGCAACTTTGGATACGTGACATATAATCTCCTTGACTGTGGTTAAGTGAGGTCTCTGTGGCGCTAAGGCTAGAGTCAGAAAAGCATCATTCCCTGATCCAGAATCTAGAGGTTAAGTGGATTGCTTAGAGCTTCATCTTCTGCTACGGTGAGAAACCTAGAGGTGGCTTGATGAGAGAACGTGAGTCATCTCAACGTGGTGGATTACTGCAGTGGAGGAGGTTAACTTGATGAGAGGACATGAGTTAATCACTTACAGCTGCCATTGAAGGAATCAGAAAGATGTTGAAGTAGATAGTAAGAAAAAATAATCTGGAAAGACAAAGCATCTCCGAAGCCTCAACTGTTCTATCACTATTGATTTCTCATCTATCTAGTCACGTTTTATTTATTTATTTTGTTTTATGCTTTTTCTGTGACAACTTATAATTTCTATCCGCCTAACTAAGATCTACAAGGTAACCACTGCTTGCTCAAACCAACAATCTCCATGGGATCGACCCTCACTCACCTTAGGTATTATTTGGACGACCCGGTATACTTGCCGGTCTATCTGTGCAAATTCTATGGAGCCAGTTTCGTACACCATATGTGTTAGGTGAGAGCTTAGGTTAATCAAAGATTCAAATTTTAGTTCACTTAGAATTTGTTGATTAAATATTTGTTGATTGATTAGATGAAGAACAAATTTTAGAAAGCATTATTAGAGGAGGATTGAGTGTATTGACCCTAGACGCTTGAGCGACTAATGTAGATACACATCCGGTGAAGGTTCAATTGCTCAATTCCATATTTTCATTATTGATCATTGCTCATCTTGCAAGTTTTGTAAATTCTTTTATAGAACTCAATTCAATTGTGAATTTGATTTATGATTGCTTAAGCCCTTAATTTTGTAGACATGCTTTCTTAGAATTTGATTTACTTTGATTACATATATACATATAGATAAATGGATAGTATTAGTTAAAATAGTTATATGTATGTAGATGGGTTATATCTAGATAATTTGCATTGAGTAAATATTGATACCCCTTTCTTGTCTCTCTTGGGTTTAGCATGAGGACATGCTATTATTTAAGTGTGAGGAGATTGATAAACCACAATTTTATAGTTTATCTTGTATTGAATTTGGTGGATTTTATCAACTTTTTCTATATTTATTCATTGAAATAGCATAGTTTTGTGAATCTCTCATAATTTGTGCTTAAGAGTGAAAACATATTTTTTAGGCCTTTGATTCGCTAAATTTGATTCACTTTAATTCCATTCGATACATTGATGTGTTTGTTAAGTGATTTTAGGCTTAGGGTAAAGATTGGGTTGAAGATGTGAAGAAAAAGCATTCCAAGTGGAGAATTCACGAAGAAATGAGGATTTGAAGAAATTCATGGTCACGCGTACGCTTGCCTTGCACGTAGGCATGCTTTAGAAATTGGCCATGTCGTGCGTACGCATGCCTTGCGTGTACGCGTGACATGAGGAACGTGACTTCATTAAATGCAACACGTGGGTCGCAATTTCTAGTCTTCTAAATCCCAATTCAACTCATTTCTGAAGTATTTGAAGCAAAATTCAAGAGAGAACAAGGGGGGAGCAATTAGGTTTAGTTTAGATAATGTTTTAGGTTATATTCTAGAGAGAGAATCTCTCTCTTCTCTCTAGAATTAGGATAGATTTAGCTTGATTACCTCTTAGATTTAGGTTTTAATCTTGCCTTGATTTAATTTTCATTGCAATTTCTTGTTATTACATCTTTGTTCTCTTAGTTTTACATGTTATTTCATTTTTTGGTCACTTTTATGTTTATGAACTCTTGTTGATTTGGATTTCCATTTAATACAATTTGATATTTTTATGTTAATTGATATTTAATTGAGTTATTATTATTGTTATCTTGCATTTGATAGCTTAGATTTTATTATTATTGTAATTTTACCATGCTTTCATTTTTATGCCTTCCAAGTGTTTGTAGAAATGTCTTTTTTAGTTTTAGAGTAGATTTCTACACTCTTGGCTTGGAATTGAGTAATGAAGGTGACCTTGATATTTTTTATGTCTGATATTGATTGGTGATTGAGGGTTATTAGTTATTCTTGTTTTCGTTGACGAGTAAGACCTACGGATTAAAACTGACTATGCTTATTTTACTTTCTCCCAATGTTGGAGATGACTAAATGGGATTAACTCTGGATAATTACCATGTTCATGGTCAATGACTTAAAAAAAAGTTTTGATTCTCAATCCTTGCCAGGAGTGTCTTTTAGCATTTATACCTCTTTAGTTGTTAGTTTTATTTTCTTATTATTTACTTTCTTGCATCTCTTTATCTACAAACCACCCCCGTATACTGATAACCAATAATATGTACACCCCACTGCAATTTCTTTGAGAGACGACCCGAGGTTTAAATACTCTCAATTTTTATTGGTTTGCACTTGTGACAAACAAATTAAACTTTGACAGAGAGTTGTTTGTCAGTTTGGAACTATGCTTGCAACGAAAAGATTCTTTTATTGAATAAATTCTAGACCGACGATAATTCACCTGTCAATGATTCATTGTTGAGATGAATAGTTATGATAAAGGATTGTGTAAAGTGCTAAACGTTTCTCATTGGTTGAGTTTTAAGTATATCTATTGTGTGTATATCATGTTGGTCTCTTTGAAATTTGAATTTCAATCACTACATATCATATGCTAAAACTCTTCTTTTGCACAATCTTTCACCATTACATCCATTTTTAGATTGCCTAAGTGATTATTGAACTTCTTGTTGCCTGTTTACTAATTGGTAGCTTGCAAATATTTTGAAATCACTTTAGGCACACTAATTGAGTTGAATTTGAAACTTGATAGAAGTAATGTGGCATAGTGCTTTCAATTTTACAATGTGTGAATTTTAAACCACCGGCAAACTTAGAACTCACACGTTGCTTTTCTTTAGGTCACAAACGCATAAATTTAACTCATTTTAGCATATTCAATCTCACTATCCTTGTTTGAATTAATTCCTTATTTAAGTGTTTCTTTGCTTTGTTTTACTCATCTTGCTTGCATCACTTGTGTTTATATTTTAACATATTCTCTTTTACATTTTTTAGGATGAGTCATCGTAAGTAACAAGAAAAGCAGAAGAAGCAAGGCGGTGAACATGGATACGGAGGATATCTGCAATGAAAAGCATGCTTCATGAAGCACCAACCCCTTTAGTCTTAGTTAGTGCACAGAGGACTGTGCGACATTCAAGTGTGGGAGAGATTTAGAGCGGCAATTTTGGTTGTAAAGACACTTGATACAAAAAATTTGTATCTCTACAAACTTCCTTCAGCAAGTATACCGAATTTGTTATCAAGTAAAAACTCACAATAGAGTGAGGTCGAATCCCACAAGGATTGATTGGTTGATCAACTTTAATCAGAGGAATGGTCTAGTTGAATT
This sequence comes from Arachis hypogaea, assembly GCF_003086295.3. NCBI lineage: Eukaryota > Viridiplantae > Streptophyta > Magnoliopsida > Fabales > Fabaceae > Arachis > Arachis hypogaea. The sequence continues at coordinate 89,049,326 of NC_092053.1, forward strand.
GAACATAATTGAGTTGAGATTGCAGAAATTTAAATGGCGTGAAATGTAAATAGCAAGAAATGTAAATGACGCAAAGGTAAATAGTTGAATTAAACTACTGGAAAGTAAATTGCTGAATATAAAGTGCAGAAAGTAAATAGAAGGAAATTAAATGGGAATGGGGGTGATGAACATTAAAGTAAACATAATATAGAGAGTGGGAAGATAAGAATGGGGAAGCTCATTGGGTTCAAGAGATATTGCATTCTCCAGATCAAGTTCATTCTCATCTCTTCCTCAATCCATGCAACTCATTGATCTCTTGGCAATCTTAGGTGATTGAATCCCAATTCCTTGGCAATTCAATCTCTCTAAGCTTGAACAATTGCCAAATTCCTTTATCTAATTGCTCATGGAAAGAGATGAAGTACGATCACTGATTATACCACATACTTTTCTAGATCAAAGCATCGGGAGGATTATATGTCACTATATCTAACCAACCCCCAATCTAGTCCAGCATGAGAAAGCATTTCTAGCATGATTCCCTCATTCCTCTTCCAAAGTTCCGAGAGAATCTAAGTATGAACAATTTCTCTTCCAAGACAATTGCACAATTGGATGAAGTCCGAAAGCTTTCAAGCAAATCTAAGAGAATGAATATTTTACACTAAAACTTACTAAAACATACTAAAACTTAATAAAAAGTATTGAAAACACTAAGAAAATGAACCTAAAAGTGTATAAAATATCCGCTCATCAGTCCCCAAGCAAATAAAAATTTAACAAAAGAGAAAAAAAAGAAAATAAAAGAAGGAGATAGAGGAGATGGGGTATAGGCTTCGGCCTTTGGGGTGAAGAAAGGGGAAAAAAGAAAGGGAATGTGTTTGGTGAAGAGTAAGTAAGAGGGGAAGAGTAGTGAAGGTGTGGTAAAAGTGGATGAAGCGAGGGGTATTTATAGGTGGGGGTGGGGTGGGTTTTGGTTATGGGAAGGGAATGGGTGAAAAAGTTGAATTTGAATGTGAATTGTTGGGAAGAAAGATGGATGGGATTGATGAGAGGTGATTGGGTGGAGTGAAAGGTGGGTTGAGAGAATCAAGAAAAATGATGGGTGATGAGATGGATGAATGTGGATGGAAAAGTGGGTAAGAGAGGAGAGAGAATGGATAAGATTGAGTAGGAAAGTGGTTAGTGGTTGGTGGTTGGGGTTTATCTATTGGCTAAAGAAGCTTCAAAATTCAAAATTTGCCCATTCTGCCTCCCCCCTGGGTGCTGAACATCGAGCTGGCATTTGGTGCCACCAGAGGGATCTCTAATATATATACTTTTTTCCTGATGTTTAACGCCAAGAATGGGCGTTAACCGCCCTAGGGGGACCAAGAATTACCCTTGAATGGCTCCTGCCTGGATGTTAAACGTCCAACTCTTTACTCCCCTCCCCCCCCCCGGGCACTGAACACCGGCCTGGCGTTTGGTGCTAGCAGGGGGTCTCCTCTAGGGTGTGCTGTTTTGCCTTTTACGCTTTCATGTTCCTGTTCTAAGTTCTATACAAGATGACAAATGTTATAAAAATGAGGAAAACTATGAAAATCAATACAAAATAAATTAATATAAAACCAAACTTAAATAAACTAAAATAGAATAAAAGAAAGTGAAAGTAAACTATAGGATACGTATGGTTGGGTTGCCTCCCAACAAGCACTTCTTTACCGTCATTAGCTTGACGGACAGCTCCCTTACGAAGGTTCATAGGAGTTCAGATCTTCACCCCGTATTGTGAACTTCCTCCCAGTGCTCTCATGAATCAGTTCAACATGCTCCAGAGGCGAGATTCTGTTCATCGTGTGTGGTATGACTGGAATTCTTTTGAAGACTACTCTCATGCAAGGTGAGAAGTCTTCAATAGAAATTTTCTTGTTCCTCCAGCCCTTGGGTACTTTCTTTTTGGAGCCTCCTCCTTTAGTGGTGGGTGGTGAATGCCCAACACCAAACTTAGGTTTGATGTCAGGGGGATCTGCATAGCTTTCCACGGAATGAGAAAGCTTGAGCACTGAGTTCTGCATGCTAGTACCTCCTTTATCTGAGAAAGGTTGAGGTTTGGGAATTTTAAACAGTATGTGATCCTCCCATAACCTCAGAACTAACTCTCCTCTCTCAACATCAATCAAGGCTCTCCCAGTAGCTTGGAATGGCCTTCCTAGGATGATGAAGTCATCCTTTTCCTCTTCAATGTCAAATATCACGAAATCCACATGGAGGTAAAGGTCCTCAACCTTTACAAGAACATTCTCCACCACTCCACATGCCTGCTTCAGGGACTTGTCTGCCATCTCCAGTGAGATCCTTGTGGGTTGCGCCTCTTGGATCCCCAGCTTCTTCATTACAGAGAGAGACATCAGATTTATGCTTGATCCAAGGTCGCATAGTGCCTTCTCAAATGTAATGGTTCCTATAGTACAGGGAATCAGGAAGCTTTCGGCATCTCGCAACTTTTGAGGCAGCTTCTTTTGCGCTAGTGCACTGCATTTCTTGGTCAGCACTACGGTTTCATCTCCCCTCAAGGCCTTTTTCTCAAAGAATACACTTTTCAAACAGGCCATACATGAAGGCTTTTTCTCCAATATCTCAGCAAAAGGAATATTAATTTGTAACTTCTTGAAGACTGCCAAGAATTGAGCAAGTTGCTCATCCTTGGTCTCCTCTTGCACGTTCTGAAAGTGTTGTACTTCAGGCTCTTCTATCGCTATTGGAGTGTGTACAAGTGCATTGCCAGTCTCTTCTTAAGCCTTTTTCTCCTTCAAATCTTCAGTAACATCCTTCTCCTTGGCACGGCCTCCTTGCCCATGGTGAGGGCTTTGCACTTCTCCCTTGGATTTACCTCTGTGTTGCTCGAAAGAGTGTTGGGAGGTCTCTCAGGTATCCTGCTACTCAACTGACCCACTTGTATTTCTAAGTTCCGAATTGAGGACCGAGTCTTTTGCATAAAGCTATGAGTGGTCTTAGAAAGGTTAGAGACTATTGTGGCTAAGTCAGAGAGGCTTTGTTTTAGACATCTCCATTTGCTGTTGAGAAGGTAGGAACTGTCTATTGTTGAACCTATTCTGATTGGTTCTACCCTGATTATTGTTGAAGCCCTGCTGAGGCCTCTGCTGCTCCCTCCACCCAAAATTAGGGTGATTTCTCCATCCCTGATTGAAAGTATTTGCATAGGGGTCATTATTGGGATTTTTAGAGGAATTTCCTATGTAATTTACTTCCTCCTTGGATTTTTTACAGGTTTCCTTGAGTGTAGCTCTCAGTCATGCCATGTGATGCATCTTGAGTGCTGACAGCTAAAACTTGCATCCCAGTCAAGTGCTGAGAGATCATGCTTATCTGCTGAGATTCTCTCCGGCTTTGTAAGCTTTAGTTTGTTGTGAACGCCGCCTTAAGGTCCTCTCAGGCTCAGGATCAAAATCAAGAAGGGGTTCCTTGTCCCTGTTTCTACTCATAAACAATAAGAAAAAAAGAAAAAATGGGAGTCTCTATGTCAGAATATAGAGAACTCCCAATGAGATATCCAAAAAAGAAATAAAATAAAATAAAATAAAGTAAGCAATTAACTAAAAATTCAAAAACAAAGATGAACAATTAACCTAAAAAGATTTTCGAAAATAAATTAAGATAAGTTAAAAAAATTTTTGAAAAGAAAAGACAAAACCTAAAGGGACACCAAACTTAAAATCTGAAATTAAATGAAAATAAGATAACTAGAATAAAATTCGAAAATAAAGGTAAAGATAAATAAGATAAAAATTGAAAATTGAGGGAATTAAACAAAATAAAATAGAAAATTAAAAAGAGAAATAAATAAACAAAAACTAATAAAAATACATAATCTAAGCAACAAGACAACCAGTAGTTGTCAATCACAAACAATACCCGGCAACAGCGCCAAAAACTTGGTGCGCGAAATTAGAACTCCCACAACTTAACCGGCAAGTGCACCGGGTCATCCAAGTAATACCTCAGGTGAGTGAGGGTCGATCCCACGAGGATTGTCGGACTGAGCAAGAGATGGTTATCCTGTTGGACTTAGTCAGGAAAACAGTAAAGGTTGTTTGTAGGTGTAAAACTCATAAACAATAATAAGCAAATAAATAAGAAAAGCAATAAAAGGTTTGGTGTAAAACAATGATGAGAAAATAGTTAAGGTCTTAGAGATGTTTATCTTTCCAGATTAAAACGTCTTACCAACTATTTTAACAATGAGTTATTCATTCTATGGCAAACCATAAGTGATTAAACCCTAATCTCTTAGTGATTTAATCTCTCCTAACCTTCATCAACCCCCACTTGATGAATCCACATTTCATGGTATTTATTTGCTTTAATTAGGTGGGTTTCATTGACTTTTCTTGCATTTATCCATTGAAATAGCATAGTTTCATGATGTCTTCCTAATTTATGCTTGAAAGTGAAAACATGCTCTTTAGGCTTTTTTATTGCTAAATTTTATTCACTTTGATCCCATTTGGTGCCTTGATGTATTTGTCAAGTGATTTTAGGTTTTCAAGGCATGTTTGGGTTGAAGAAGTGAAGAAAGAGCATCCAAAAGGGGAGAAATCATGAAGAAAATGGAATTTGGAAGCTACTACAAAGATGCGTACGCACAGTGATACGTGCATACGCACAATGGTGACTTTGTGTAAGGATGCATACGCACGATGGGAATTTTGCGCAACTGTGCGTACGCACCGTAGGTCGAACGTACGCACGCCTGCATGCACGTGAGGTCATTATTGCAAATTGATAGGGGCGATTTTTGGGCTTCCAAAGCCCAATCCAGCTCATTTCTGAAGCTATTTCAAGCCAAAGTGAAGAAGGATGAAGGGGGCAATTAGGTTTAGCTTTTACATGCTTTTCTCTTAGTTTCTAGAGAGAGAAGCTCCTCCTTCTCTCTAGAATTAGGGTTTTTAGCTTAGTTTCCTTTTAATTTCAACACTTTAATTCTTGTTTTAATGTAGTTTCCTTTATATTTTCTTGCTCTCTTGTCTTTATCTTCTTAATTCCTCTTGTCATTCCCTTTATTTTGCTATTTTTAGGTTCTTGGATACTCTTGTTAACTTTAATTTTAATTAATACAATTTATGTTTTCATGTCATTTATTGCTTTCCTTAATTGTTATTGCCATTTTCTTGCTTTTGGTATTTTAGATTTTATTTTTAATGTAATTTAATATTATTTTATTTTCATGCACACCAAGTGTTTGATAAAATGCTTGGCTTAGTTTTCACTTAATTTTTGACTCTTGGCTTGGAATTGATGACTTTGGTGAACCTTGAGTCATTGATGTCCATTCTTGTTTGATACATTAGAGTAGTTAGTTGATTTGGTCTCTGTTGACTCTATGTGACCCTTAGTGTTGACATAGGACTTATGGATTGGAATTAACTATGCCTATTTGACTTATCTTCGATGTAAGGTTGACTAAGTAGGATTAACTCTTCATAATCATCATATGTTTGTGGTCAATGGCTGGGATAGGTAACCTTAGCTCTCAATTACATGCCAAGATGTTTAAATTCTTGCATGTTTAGTTTCCACACTCTTGGTTGAGAAATTGGGTGTTTGAGTGGAATTGAGTTGTGGATGTCTATTTCGCATAGTGTGAAAATGGCTAATTGGTTTAGTTTCCATTGACTCTAGTCTTTCACTAAGTAATTAGTGAGTTGACTAGGACTTATGGATTGAGATCAATTATGCTCTTTTGACTGATTCTCAAGGAGGATTGACTAATTTGGATTGATTCCACACAATTGCCATGTTTGAGGTCCATAACTAGGATAGGAATCCTAAATTTCCCAATTCTTGCCAAGAGTTGCCATTTACATTCCTTGCATGTTTATTTAATTTCTTGTTATTTACATTTCTTGCTCTCTTGCTTTCATTCCCAATTCCCCATGCTCTCTCCCTCGTAGCCAACAATAATGACACTTCATTATAACTCCTAGGGAAGATGACCCGGGAGTCTAAATACTCTCGGTTTATATTTGGTTTGAATTGTGATAACATTTGATTGATGATCAATTTTTGGGTTTGGACTATACTTGCATCGTCAATCCTATTTTTAGTGTGAAAATCCAAACCTATGCTTTTGGTCATTCATCACCACTCTCATGGTCACTCAATTCCAATTAGAGGGTAAAGTTCAGAAAACTAGTTTAGCACCATAAAAACCCTAATTACCCAAAGCTAACAGGATTATATGTCACATATCCCAATTAGTTCATGTAATTATCAATTTAGGAGGAGTATTTTCAAGCTGTAGCCCAAGCGAGATAACTCTCTCGAGAATCACAAGAGCCCATGTAGAAAAGGGTCATACTCTCGTTCCACCCAGTTCATAAGATTAAGAACGAAAACAACACCTTAGAATTGAATCAAACATTAATTAAAATAGAAGAATAATAGTTCTAATCCATAAAAATAAACAGAGCTCCTAACCTTAACCAGGGGGTTTAGTTGCTCATGACTAACAGAGAAAACAAGATTCTGAAAAGTACGGAAGGAAGAAGATCCTCAACCTAATTGATCTTTTCCTTTTATTTAAACTAATAATAAATGCTAGACCTAAAAGATATTATTTGTAAATAAATATTACAAAAAGAAAATAAAATAAAACTAATAATTGCTAAATCCACTTGGAGGCCCAAAGAGGTGTGAAACGGGCTGCTACTGGCGTTCAACTTCAGGATTGGGTGTTGAACGCCAGAAGAGGGAAGTGCGCTTCTGGTCTTGTGCCGCCCTGCTGGCGCCAAACGCCAAGTGGGCGTTCAATGCCTAGGCAGGTACTGCCAGCATTTTCCTTTCTTGTGCCAGGCTCTCCAAACTGCTCCAAATTTCACCTAAAACCATAAAAACGCAAGAAAAACTCAAAATAGCATCCAAAGGTGATTTTTGCACTAAATCAAGTAAAAGTAAATAAAATCTAATTAAAATAATTAGAAAAAGGGTATAAGATGCTCACATATCATATTGCAGTGATCATCGCTCGTCTTATGAATCTTTTTGAAAACCAACTGTTAATCACCCAAAAATCCAAACCTTTTCGAAAACCATTAGTTAATTATTCAAAAATTCAAAGTTCACTTATTTAGTTAAAAGAACTACAAATCATAATCAATATCTCATAACATAATCAATTACAGCCTCTCGGTCCAACATATAATCAAATCTCGATACGGCCTTCGGCTTAAATTGAATCTCAGTCTCAAACATAATCAATTACCGGCATCAAACGGTACAAGACAAATATAATCAGAGAACAATTACAACCAGTAACACATTAGTACCAACCCTCAGCGTCACCACCGCCAGCATAAGGGATCTCTCAGTTGTTCAAACACAACCAAAACAATACAAGGAATACACAAACAAATAGGACAATTACAACAATTAGTTCAATTAGCATATATAAACAATTATTCAAATAGGCAAGTCAAATACAAGATGCACACCCGAACGATATACACAAATACAAATGATGCATGCCTGCCCTATGGCCAATGAGCTCATCTATCAGTTATATAGCTAAACTCGACATGTCCGGAGCAAGCAGAATCACTCCACTGCATCTACCCAGAGAGGTTTATCTGGTAAGCAGAATCACACCACTGTGGCACATGGAATCACTCCACGGCAATCATAGGCAAACAGAAACACTTCAATGCGGCAAGTGGAATCACTCCATCGGAAAGAAAGGCACCCCAAATCACTCCGCTGTGACAAGTTGAATCACTCTACTGCATGTAAAAGCAAATAGAATCACTCCACTGCGGCAAGTGGAATCACTCCACTACAAGTAAGTCATTTTCAAAATCATTCTCTTCATCCTCATCTCTCAATATCATTTTGCTTTAAAACTAAAACCAATTTATTTTTATAACGTTTTCCGAAACCTTCATGAGAACGTCACTCTAAACCATTTCTCTTTCATAAAACTCATATTTACTCGATCAATATCCCCTAAACCAATTTCAAAACTATTTTTCCAGTTTAAATCTCTATCAAAAGACTCAAGAACATTATTAATTTTACATTCACTAAATACTTTTCAAAACGTAACCCTTTCATTAAAAGTAACCAAATAAAACTCTTTCTCAGGTATACTAACTTCCCAAAGACTCAAAAATCATCTCTGGTACGCGGAATTGTGATTACACTTTAATTATGTAAAATTCATTGCTCTTTCTTTCCCTGGAAATGGCGCCAAAAACATGATGCCAAGACCATGGTTCACAACTCCGTGTAACTAACCAGCAAGTGCACTGGGTCGTCCAAGTAATACCTTACGTGAGTAAGGGTCGAATCCCACAGAGATTGTTGGTATGAAGCAAGCTATGGTCACCTTGCAAATCTCAGTCAGGCAGATATAAATTGATAATGGTGTTTTCGAATAATAATTAATAGAATAGGGATAGAGGTACTTATGTAAATCATTGGTAGGAATTTCAGATAAGCGAATGGAGATGCTTTTCGTTCCTCTGAACCTCTGCTTTCCTGCTATCTTCATCCAATCAGTCTTACTCCTTTCCATGGCTGGCTTTATGTGATACATCACCATTGTCAACGGCTACATTCGGTCATCTCTCGGGAAAATGATCCAATGCCCTGTCATAGCACGGCTAATCGTCTGGAGGCATCACCCTTGTCAATGGCTTCATCTTATCCTCTCAGTGAAAATGATCAACGCACCCTGTCACGGCACGGCTATTCATCTGTCGGTTCTCGATCATGCTGGAATAGGATTTACTATCCTTTTGCGTCTGTCACTAACGCCCTGCAATCGCGAGTTTGGAGCTCGTCACAGTCATCCAATCATTGAATCCTACTTGGAATACCACAGACAAGGTTTAGACCTTCCGGATTCTCTTGAATGCCGCCATCATTCTAGCTTACGCCACGAAGATTCTGGTTAGGAGATCTAAGAGATACTCATTCAATCTAATGTAGAACGGAAGTGGTTGTCAGGCACACGTTCATAGGGAATGATGATGATTGTCACGTTCATCACATTCAGGGTGAAGAGCGAATGAATATCTTAGAAGCGAAATAAGATGAATTGAATAGAAAACAGTAGTACTTTACATTAATCTTTGAGGAACAGCAGAGCTCCACACCTTAATCTATGGAGTGTAGAAACTCTACCGTTAAAATTACATAAGTGAAAGGTCCAGGCATGGTCGAATGGCCAGCCCCTCTGATCTAAGAACCAGACGTCCAAAGATGGTCAGACCCAAAGATCCTAAGATCCTAAGATTCTAAGATAGCATACAACTGATCAAAGATACCTAATACAATAGTAAAAGGTCCTATTTATAATAATCTAGCTACTAGGGTTTACAGAAGTAAGTAATTGATGCATAAATCCACTTCCGGGGCCCACTTGGTGTGTGTTTGGGCTGAGCTTGAGTGTTGCACGTGTAGAGGTCCTTCTTGGAGTTGAACGCCAGTTTTTGTGCTAGTTTGGGCGTTCAACTCTGGTTTTGGATCCTTTTCTGGCGCTGGACGCCAGATTTGGGCAGAGAGCTGGCGTTGAACGCCAGTTTGCGTCATCTAAAATTGGCCAAAGTATGAACTATTATACATTTCTGGAAAGCCCTGGATGTCTACCTTCCAACGCAATTGGAAGCGCGCCATTTTGAGTTCTGTAGCTCCAGAAAATCCATTTTGAGTGCAGGGAGGTCAGAATCCAACAGCATCAGCAGTCCTTCTTCAACCTCTGAATTTGATATTTGCTCAAGTCCCTCAATTTCAGCCAGAAAATACCTGAAATCATAGAAAAACACACAAACTCATAGTAAATTCCAAAAATGTGAATTTAACATTAAAACTAATGAAAACATCCCTAAAAGTAACTAGATCCTACTAAAAACATACTAAAAAACAATGTCAAAAAGCGTATAAATTATCCGCTCATCACAACACCAAACTTAAATTGTTGCTTGTCCCCAAGCAACTGAAAATCAAGTAGGATAAAAAGAAGAGAATATACTATAAATTCCAAACTATCAATGAAACATAGCTCCAATCAAATGAGCGGGACTTATAGCTTTTTGTCTCTTGAATAGTTTTGGCATCTCACTTTATCCATTGAGGTTCAGAATGATTGGCATCTATAGGAACTCAGAGTTCAGATAGTGTTATTGATTCTCCTAGTTCAGTATAATGATTCTTGAACACAGCTTCTTTATGACTCTTGGCCGTGGCCCTAAGCACTTTGTTTTCCAGTATTACCACCGGATACATAAATGCCACAGACACATAATTGGGTGAACCTTTTCAGATTGTGACTCAGCTTTGCTAAAGTCCCCAATTAGAGGTGTCCAGGGTTCTTAAGCACACTCTTTTTTTTTGCTTTGGACCTTGACTTTAACCGCTCAGTCTCAAGTTTTCACTTGACACCTACACTCCACAAGCACATGGTTAGGGACAGCTTGGTTTAGCCGCTTAGACCAGGATTTTATTCCGTTAGGCCCTCCTATCCACTGATGCTCAAAGCCTTGGGATCCTTTTTATTTGCCCTTGCCTTTTGGTTTTAAGGGTTATTGGCTTTTTGCTCTTGCCTCTTGGTTTTAAGAGCTTTTGGCTTTTTCTGCTTACTTTTTCTTTTTCTTTCTATATTTTTTTTTCGCTATTTTTTTTTTCTGCAAGCTTTGTTCTTTGCTGCTTTTTCTTGCTTCAAGAATCATTTTTATGATTTTTCAGATTATCAAATAACATGTTTCCTTGTCATCATTCTTTCAAGAGCCAACATATTTAACATTCTTAAACAACAACTTCAAAAGACATATGCACTGTTCAAGCATACATTCAGAAAACAAGAAGCATTGTCACCACATCAATATAATTAAGCTAAGTTCAAGGATAAATTCGAAACTCATGTACTTCTTGTTCTTTTGAATTAAAACATTTTTCATTTAAGAGAGGTGATGGATTCATAGGACATTCATAACTTTAAGACAAAGTTACTAACTACTAATGATCATGTAATGAAGACACAAACATAGATAAGCACATAACATAGAAAACGAAAAAAAGAAGAAATAAGAACAAGGAATGAATCCACCTTAGTGATGGTGGCGTTTCCTTCTTGAGGAACCAATGATGTCCTTGAGCTCTTCTATGTCTCTTCCTTGTCTTTGTTGCTCCTCCCTCATTGCTTTTTGATCTTCTCTTATTTCATGAAGCATGATGGAGTGCTCTTGATGTTCCACCCTTAGTTGTCCCATATTGGAACTCAATTCTCCTAGGGAGGTGTTGATTTGCTCCCAATAGTTTTGTGGAGGAAAGTGCATTTGAGGCATCTCCGGGATCTCATAGTGATGAGCTTCATACGCCTCTTGAGCTCCATGAATGGGCTCTCTTGCTTGCTCCATCTTTTTCTTAGTGATGGGCTTGTCCTCTTTAATGAGGATATCTCCCTCTATGTCAATCCCAGCCGAATTGCATAGGTGACAAATGAGGTGAGGAAAGGCTAACCTTGCCATAGTGGAGGACTTGTCAGCCACCTTGTAGAGTTCTTGAGGTATAATCTCATGAACTCCCACCTTTTCTCCAATCATGATGCTATGGATCATGATGGCCCGGTCTATAGTAACTTTAGACCAGTTGCTAGTGGGAATGATTGAGCATTGAATGAACTCCAACCATCCTCTAGCCACAGGCTTGAGGTCCAGTCTTCTTAGTTGAACCGGTTTGCCTTTGGAGTCAATCTTCCATTGAGCTCCTTCTACACATATGTCCATAAGGACTTGGTCCAACCTTTCATCAAAGTTGACTCTCCTTGTGTAGGGCGTGCGTTCTCTTCCATGTTTGGCAAGTTGAACGCCAACCTCACATTTTCCGGACTAAAATCCAAGTATTTCCCCCGAACCATTGTAACATAGTTCTTTGGATCCGGGTTCTTACTTTAATCATGGTTCTTGGTGATCCATGCATTAGCATAGAACTCTTGAACCATTAGGATGCCGACTTGTTGGATGGGATTTGTTAGAACTTCCCAACCTCTTCTTTGAATTTCATGTCGGATCTCTAGATACTCATTTCTTTTGAGTTTGAAAGGGACCTCAGGGATCACCTTCTTCTTGGCCACAACACCATAGAAGTGGTCTTGATGGGCTTTGGAGATGAACCTTTCCATCTCCCATGACTCGGAGGTGGAAGCTTTTGTCTTCCCTTTCCCCTTTTTAGAGGATTCTCCGGTCTTAGGTGCCATCAATGGTAATGGAAAAACAAAAAGCTTATGCTTTTACCACACCAAACTTAGAATTTTGCTCGCCCTCGAGCAATAAAAGAAAGAATAGATGAAGAAGAAGAAGAAATTGAGGAGAGGGAGAGTGGGAAGTATTTCGGCCAAGAAGGGTGTAGAGGGGTGTGTTGTGTGAATTTGATGAAGAATGGAGGGCTTTATATAGGGAAGGGATGGGGGAAAGGTTTCGGACATATGGGTGGGTTTGGGTGGGAAATTGGTTTTTAATTTTGAAGGTAGGTGGAGTTTATGAGGTAGGTTTATGGGGAAGAGTGGATGGATGTGAGTGGTGAAGAGGTGATGGGGAAGAGAGATTGAGGTGATTGGTGAAGGGTTTTTTTGGGGAAGAGTGTTTATGGGGTTGTGTGAAAGAGAGTGGTGAGAAGAAGTAAGTGGAGGTAGGTGGGGATCCTGTGGGGTCCACAGATCCTGAGTGGATCCTGTGGGGTCCACAGATCCTGAGGTGTTCAAGGATTTACATCCCTGCACCCATTAGGCATGTAAAAAGGCCTTTGCACACAACTCTGGGCGTTCAGCGCCAGGTTGGTGGCCATTTTGGGCGTTCAACGCCCATTTGTGTGCCATTTCTGGCGTTGAACGCCAGAACCATGCCTGTTCTGGCGTTCAGCGCCCAGAAGCTGCCCATTTTGGGCGTTCAGCGCCAGAACCATGCTCTGTTCTGGCGCTGAACGCCAGACAGATGCTCCTCCAGGGTGTGATTTTTCTTCTGCTATTTTTGATTCCGTTTTCAATTTTTATATTTATTTTGTGACTCCACATGATCATGAACCTACAAAGACATATAACTAAGAAAAATATAGTTAGATAAATAAAAATTGGGTTGCCTCCCAACAAGCACTTCTTTAATGTCAATAGCTTGACAGTGGGCTCTCATGGAGCCTCACAGATATGCAGAGCATTGTTGAAACTCTCCAACACCAAACTTAGAGTTTGGATATGGGAGTTCAACACCAAACTTAGAGTTTGACTGTGGGGGCTTGGGTTGACTCTGCTTTGAGAGAAGCTTTTTCTGCTTCCTCTCCATGGTTGCAGAGGGAGATCCTTGAGTTTTAAACACAAGGGAGTCCTCATTCCATTGAAGGACTATTTCACCTCTGTCAACATCAATCACAGCTCTTGCTGTGGCCAGGAAAGGTCTTCCTAGGATGATGGATTCATCCTCTTCCTTTCCAGTATCCAGGACTATGAAATCAGCAGGGATGTAAAGGCCTTCAACCTTTACTAACACGTCCTCTACTTGTCCATAAGCCTGTTTTCTTGAACTGTCTGCCATCTCTACTGAGATTTTAGCAGCTTGCACCCCATAGATTCCCAGTTTCTCTATTACAGAGAGGGGCATGAGGTTTATTCCTGAACCAAGGTCACACAGAGCCTTAAAGATCATGGTGCCTATGGTGCAGGGTATTATGAACTTTCCAGGATCCTGTCTCTTCTGAGGCAATGTCAGTTGATCCAGATCACTTAGTTCATTGATGAACAAGGGAGGTTCAACTTCCCAAGTATCAATGCCAAATAATTTGGCATTCAGCTTCATGATTGCACCAAAAAACTTGGCAGTTTGCTGTTTAGTAACATCCTCATTCTCTTCAGAAGAGGAATACTCATCAGAGCTCATGAAGGGCATAAGGAGGTTCAATGGAATCTCTATGGTCTCTAGATGAGCCTCAGAGTCCTTTGGTCCCTCAGAGGGAAGCTCCTTATTGATCACTGGACGTCCCAGGAGGTCTTCCTCCTTGGGATTCACGTCCTCTCCTCTCCTCACAGGTTCGGCCATGGTGCTTATGTCAATGGCCTTGCACTCTCCTTTTGGATTCTCTTCTGTATTGCTTGGGAGAGTACTAGGAGGGATTTCAGTGATCCTTTTACTCAGCTGGCCCACTTGTGCTTCCAGATTTCTAATGGAAGATCTTGTTTCATTCATGAAACTTACAGTGGCCTTAGACAGATCAGAGACTAAGTTTGCCAAATTAGAAGTATTTTGTTTAGAGTCCTCTGTCTGTTGCTGAGTGGATGATGGAAAAGGTTTATTATTGCTAAACCTGTTTCTTCCACCACTATTAAAGCCTTGTTGAGGCTTTTGATCCTTCCATGAGAAATTTGGATGATTTCTCCATGATGAGTTATAGGTGTTTCCATAAGGTTCACCTAAATAATTTACCTCTGCTATTGCAGGGTTTTCAGGATCATAAGCTTCTTCTTCAGAAGATGCCTCTTGAGTACTGTTGGATGCAGCTTGCATTCCATTCAGACTCTGAGAGATCATATTGACTTGCTGAGTCAATATTTTATTCTGAGCCAATATGGCATTCAGAGTATCAATTTCAAGAACTCCCTTCTTCATAGGCGTCCCATTACTCACAGGATTCCTCTCAGAAGTGTACATGAACTGGTTATTTGCAACCATGTCAATGAGTTCTTGAGCTTCTGCAGGCGTTTTCTTTAGGTGAATGGATCCACCTGCAGAAGTGTCCAGTGACATCTTTGATAGCTCAGATAAACCATCATAGAATATATCCAGGATGGTCCATTCTGAAAGCATGTCAGAAGGACACTTTTTGGTCAACTGTTTGTATCTTTCCCAAGCTTCATAGAGGGATTCACCTTCTTTCTGTCTGAAGGTTTGAACATCAGCTCTAAGCTTGCTCAGCTTTTGAGGAGGAAAGTACTTGGCTAAGAAAGACGTGACCAGCTTATCCCAAGAGTTCAGGCTGTCTTTGGGTTAAGAATCCAACCATAATCTAGCTCTGTCTCTTACAGCAAAAGGGAAAAGCATGAGCCTGTAGACTTCAGGATCTACTCCATTAGTCTTAACAGTATCACATATCTGCAAGAATTCAGTTAAGAACTGAAAAGGATCTTCAGATGAAAGTCCATGAAACTTGCAGTTCTGCTGCATCAGAGAAACTAATTGAGGTTTCAGCTCAAAGTTGTTTGCTCCAATGGCAGGAATGGAGATGCTTCTTCCATGTAAATTGGAATTAGGTGCAGTAAAGTCACCAAGCATCTTCTTTACATTATTATTATTTTCGGCTGCCATCTCCTCTTCCTGTTTGAAAATTTCTGAAAGGTTATCTCTGGATTGTTGTATTTTAGCTTCTCTTAGTTTCCTTTTTAGGGTCCTTTCAGGTTCTGGATCTGCTTCCACAAGAATGTTCTTATCCTTGCTCCTGCTCATATGACAAAGAAGAGGGTACAGAAAAATAATAATAATAATAGAGATCCTTTATACCACAGTATAGGGATCCCTGTGTGAGTAGAAGAAGAGAGGGAGACAAAGAATGTGATATAAAGAAAGAAACACAACTGTGAGGAGGGCAGAGATGTGAGATGAGATGTTAGTAGATGAATAAATAAATAGAATAAGATGGGAGAGGGAGAATTTTCGAAAATACTTTTAGAAAAAGAGTCAGTGATTTTCGAAAATGGTTTTTGAAAAAGGTTAGTATTTTTTTTCGAAAAATTTTAAAATCAAAAATAAAAATAATTAGTTAATAAAAAAAAAGAAATTTTTGAAAAAGAGGGAAGATCTTTTCGAAAATTAGAGAGAGAGAGAGTTAGTTAGGTAGTTTTGAAAAAGTTAAGAAACAAACAAAAAGTTAGTTAGTTAGTTGAAACAAATTTGAAAAGATAAGAAGTTAGGAAGTTAGAGAAGATATTTTGAAATCAAATTTTTGAAAAAGGTAAGATAAGAAGATATTTTTGAAAATATATGATAGGAATTAGTTTTGAAAAAGATTTGATTTTTAAAATCACAATTAATGACTTGATTCACAAGAAATCACAAGATATGATTCTAGAACTCAAAGTTTGAATCTTTCTTAACAAGCAAGTAACAAACTTGAAATTTTCGAATCAAAACATT
The DNA here is from genome assembly GCF_003086295.3 of Arachis hypogaea. Classification (NCBI taxonomy): domain Eukaryota; kingdom Viridiplantae; phylum Streptophyta; class Magnoliopsida; order Fabales; family Fabaceae; genus Arachis; species Arachis hypogaea. The sequence goes on from NC_092053.1 coordinate 89,065,480, forward strand.
AATTGTTAATGTTATTTTCGAAAATTATGATGTAATTAAGAAAAATATTTTTGAAAAATATTTTTATAATTTTCGAAAATAACTAAGAAAATTGAAAAAAGATTTGATTTTTGAAAAAGATTTTGAAAAGATAAGATTTTTTTTTAAAATGAAAATTTGATTTGACTCATAAAAACAACTTGATTTTAAAAATTTTTGAAAAAGTCAAATCTAATTTTCGAATTTATGAGAGAGAAAAAGGGAAAGATATTTTTTTGATTTTTTTTTATGAGAGAGAAAAACAACAAAAAGACTCAATGCATGAAAATTTTGAATCAAAACAATGAATACATGCATGAATGATATGAATGTCAAGATGAACACCAAGAACACTTTGAATGTCAAGATGAACATCAAGAACATATTTTTTAAAAAATTTTGATGCAAAGAAAACATGTAAGACACCAAACTTAGAAATCTTTCATGTTTAGACTCTAAGAAACGAAAAATGCACATGTAAAACAAGAAAAGACACAAAACATGAAATCATCAAGATCAAACAAGAAGACTTACCAAGAACAACTTGAAGATCATGAAGAACACTATGAATGCATGATATTTTCGAAAAATGCAAGATGCATATGCAAGTGACACCAAACTTATGATATGACTCAAGACTCAAACAAGAAACACAAAATATTTTTTTTTATTTTTATGATTTTCTAATTTTTTTGGATTTTTATTTTATATTTTTTGAAAATTATTTAGAAAGAAAGAAAAATAAGGATTCCAAAATTTTTAATATGAATTCCAGGAATCTTGCCATGTTAGTCTAAAGCTTCAGTCCAGGAATTAGACATGGCTCACTAGCCAGCCAAGCTTTCAATGAAAGCTCCGGTCCAAAACACTAGACATGGCCAATGGCCAGCCAAGCTTCAGCATGTAATTCAGACATGACATGCCTGACATACCCTACAGTCGTATAACAGCTGATGGTTGGAAGCCTCAGTCCAAAAGAATTTAGACATGGCTTTACAGCCAGCCAGGCTTCACATGCTTCATGAAACACTAGAATTCATTCTTAAAATTTTTGAATCTAAAATTTTTTTTCGAAAACAGGTGAGAAAATTTTGAAATATTTTTGAAAATTTTTTTTGAAAAGAAAACAAAAAAGAAAATTACCTAATCTGAGCAACAGGATGAACCGTTAGTTGTCCAAACTCGAACAATCCCCGACAACGGCGCCAAAAACTTGGTACGCGGAATCGTGATTACACTTTAATTATGTAAAATTCATTGCTCTTTCTTTCCCTAGAAATGGCGCCAAAAACATGATGCCAAGACCATGGTTCACAACTCCGTGTAACTAACCAGCAAGTGCACTGGGTCGTCCAAGTAATACCTTACGTGAGTAAGGGTCGAATCCCACGGAGATTGTTGGTATGAAGCAAGCTATGGTCACCTTGCAAATCTCAGTCAGGCAGATATAAATTGATAATGGTGTTTTCGAATAATAATTAATAGAATAGGGATAGAGGTACTTATGTAAATCATTGGTAGGAATTTCAGATAAGTGAATGGAGATGCTTTTCGTTCCTCTGAACCTCTGCTTTCCTGCTATCTTCATCCAATCAGTCTTACTCCTTTCCATGGCTGGCTTTATGTGATACATCACCATTGTCAACGGCTACTTTCGGTCATCTCTCGGGAAAATGATCCAATTCCCTGTCACGGCACGGCTAATCGTCTGGAGGCATCACCCTTGTCAATGGCTTCATCTTATCCTCTCAGTGAAAATGATCAACGCACCCTGTCACGGCATGGCTATTCATCTGTCGGTTCTCGATCATGCTGGAATAGGATTTACTATCCTTTTGCGTCTGTCACTAACGCCCTGCAATCGCGAGTTTGGAGCTCGTCACAGTCATCCAATCATTGAATCCTACTTGGAATACCACAGACAAGGTTTAGACCTTCCGGATTCTCTTGAATGCCGCCATCATTCTAGCTTACGCCACGAAGATTCTGGTTAGGAGATCTAAGAGATACTCATTCAATCTAATGTAGAACGGAAGTGGTTGTCAGGCACACGTTCATGGGGAATGATGATGATTGTCACGTTCATCACATTCAGGGTGAAGAGCGAATGAATATCTTAGAAGCGAAATAAGATGAATTAAATAGAAAACAGTAGTACTTTGCATTAATCTTTGAGGAACAGCAGAGCTCCACACCTTAATCTATGGAGTGTAGAAACTCTACCGTTAAAATTACATAAGTGAAAGGTCCAGGCATGGCCGAATGGCCAGCCCCTCTGATCTAAGAACCAGGCATCCAAAGATGGTCAGACCCAAAGATCCTAAGATCCTAAGATCCTAAGATCCTAAGATAGCATACAACTGATCAAAGATACCTAATACAATAGTAAAAGGTCCTATTTATAATAATCTAGCTACTAGGGTTTACAGAAGTAAGTAATTGATGCATAAATCCACTTCTGGGGCCCACTTGGTGTGTGTTTGGGCTGAGCTTGAGTGTTGCACGTGTAGAGGTCCTTCTTGGAGTTGAACGCCAGTTTTTGTGCCAGTTTGGGCGTTCAACTCTGCATTTGGATCCTTTTCTGGCGCTGGACGCCAGATTTGGGCAGAGAGCTGGCGTTGAACGCCAGTTTGCGTCGTCTAAACTTGGCCAAAGTATGGACTATTATACATTTCTAGAAAGCCCTGGATGTCTAATTTTCAACGCAATTGGAAGCGCGCCATTTTGAGTTCTGTAACTCCATAAAATCCATTTTGAGTGCAGGGAGGTCAGAATCCAACAGCATCAGCAGTCCTTCTTCAACCTCTGAATCTGATTTTTGCTCAAGTCCCTCAATTTCAGCCAAAAAATACCTGAAATCACAGAAAAACACACAAACTCATAGTAAAGTCCAGAAATGTGAATTTAACATAAAAACTAATGAAAACATCCCTAAAAGTAACTAGATCCTACTAAAAACATACTAAAAAATAATGTCAAAAAGCGTATAAATTATCCGCTCATCAATCTCTCTTGACCAATCAAATTTAAATATTGTAAATTTACCAAATATCCTCAAAAGGTAATCTTTTATTTCAAACCCAAAACATAACTCTTCTCATATTGAATCGAGCTCAAAACATAATTTCTTTCTTAAATAATTCAAACTCGGAACATAAACATTTCCTTGGTAAATTGAATTCAAAATAGTATAATTCTTTTTTAACTACATAAAACTCAAAACATAATACATTCTATTCTCAATAAGTCAAACCCAAACATAATATTTTTCTCAATAAAATTCAACATAATTATTTTCTTAATAAATCAAACTCAAAACATAATACTTTTCTTAATGAATAAAACTCCAAAACATAATTCATTTCTTTTCTTAATAAACCGAAATCAAATAATATAATCCTTGAATCCAAATTTTTCTAAATAACTCTTCAAACCAAATCTCCTATTTTATAAAATTTCAACAGCATCTCCTCTAAAATTCGGACTTTGCCACCCTTCAAAGGTCCTAACAATCAAATCAAACATCTCTCAATCATTCAAATCACTTCCAATAAACCATTATCACAACAATACCAACTCAACTCAAGGAATCAACAAAGTCCAAAACTCAAGCAATCAATCTCATTAATCACAACTGAAACTAACTTCAACAAAATCAATTTATAATTTAGAATTATCAGCCTTCTCAAACAGTTTCAAAACCAAACCATTCCTTAATATAAACGTATATAAATCAGATTTCCAACGCAACTCATTTCTCAATATAAATATACCAATCGGATTTCAAATCAAACTTTCATTAACCATTACAACGTTAACTCAACCAGTCAAGAATTCAACTAAGTACACAATCATATTCTTTCAAAATAACTCAATCAATCTATAAGACTTACATAATCACCAAAAATCTAGTATTTGCATCAATATCAATTTATAACAATTCTTGAGAATAAAAATAAGTTTAAGGAAAGTGCCCCTACCTCGATCGTGACTCAACAACGCGATAATACACTATTTTCTCTCGGTCCACAACAGCGGCAGCCATAACCACAGCTCCAAACCAAATTCGCAATAACCACAGCAACTCTAATCGCAACATGTAATAACTGAAACTCAATCTTACAGCAATTAACACCGCAAACCCTCAACGTAAAATAATAGAACAGTGACTAAAGGGCATTTTAAAATGAAAACGCTTACTGAAACTAAGAAGAAACGACTGAGCCAAGTAGAGGAAGCCCTAGCGGTGGTTTCGGCGGCCATAGAACTGCTCACAGCGGCCAGAATCACGGCGACACAGTCTTCTCCTCCTCCAACAGTGATTCCCGTGGCAGCTCCGACAACTATCTCAAGAGACAATGACGATCAGAAGCTCGATAACGGCAACGGCAGTGGATCTCAGGGACGGCAGTGCCATTTTTTAGCGACAGAGGCTCGGTAACGCCTTTCCAACAGTGGCAACGGAGCACGCGACGGCAATGGCTGGGCTAGTCAATGACAGTGACACCACACGCGGCGATAACGGTGACGAGGCTCGGCGATGGCGATGCGAACAGCTTCACCTCCTTCCTCGCGTCGCGTTTCTCCTGCGTCAGTCTCCCTCTCTTCGCAAACTCTCTCTTCGGCTTCACCCATGGACGACGGGAACACTGGCTTTGTGGCGAGGACGGAAGCAATGACATAGACCCCACGAAGACGACGACAGACGCGACAATGACTCCCAGACGCAGCGTCTTCTCCCTTTGGTGGCTCTTGTTCGCGTTTCTCTCTCTCCTTTGATAGCGACACGACCGTGCGGCGGTAGTGACGCCCACCAGCGCCATCCTCCCTCTTCCCCTCTGCTTCTCTTCATGTTTCTCTCTTTCCCTCTACGTTTTCTTTCTTTCTTTTCTGAATGAGGGGTGGCGGCTTGGAGGGTTTAGGGTTAGGGTGTTTGTGTGTGTTTTGGGATTTTAAGGTTAGGGTTAAATTTGGGGCGAATGTGAAATTAGAGATTTTTAGGTAAATTGGGGTTTGGGTAATTTTAATCAAATTTAGGGTATATTGTATAAATTTGAAATCTAATTTAATCCCTTAAAATCACCTTAAAATTATTATTTAATTATCAATTTATTAATTGGCTTTCAATCAAGTATTCTAATGTGAAACTAGAGATAATATAATTAATTCTCTTTGTTTATTAAAATTAAAGTATTAAATTCTAAAATCTTAATTATTTAAACTAAATCATATAAAATTTTTATTCTTTTACAATTACTAAACTTTATAATTTAACTATAAAAAATTGTTTAATAATTATAATATTAGATAAAAATTCTAATTTAAATAGTCAAAACCTCATTATTTTCAAATTTTTAAAACTTTAAATTAAAAATAAGAAAATACTAAATAATTATAAATTTAGCTAAAAATTTTAATTTATTTAAAAGTCAATTTATACAAATTTACTTTAATTATCTTTAATAAAATAATTTCTGAAATTAAAGCTGTAAATGAATAAATAATTTAAAATTAGTTCATAATAATTTTTTTTTAAATTTTGGGCCTTACACTATTAATTAATTTAGCAATAATGCATAATTAAATTATTTATAGCACTAAAGATATTCACACCCATTCATCAGGAAAGACCAATCACTAATACCAGTTCAGCGGACAAATAAATGGCACCGGGAGAAACCCGAGGGGGAGGATTGCCTTCAAAGGAGAAAGCAAGAAGGCGTGTTACGGGAAGGACAGGAATCGTTAGAACGAGAATAGCTCAAGTAGAATCTCTTTCTTTTTGGAGGGTTCCGGAAGCGATTGCTATAATATATACTTCCTTGACCACTTCAAGACAGATCGATTTTAAGAAGATCATTGCTTACTCCTCAGTAGCCCATATGAATCTGTGCGGAGCTGAGCATCTTCTTTTCGCTAGGATAAAGCTTTTCCTCTACAGACTAAACAAAAATTAGCAAATATTCTAATATGAAGTATTATCAGTAAAAATATATCAATAAACTCAATTTTAATTACCACCATACTCTAACAAACACGGTTAATAAGCCTATCAAATAAATCTAAATTCCATTATGCAATCGTTATTTAGCTCTCTACATTCACAGATTATTATTATTATTAGGACGTCTTTGGCAATATGATCGTCGAGCTATTCATGATGGTTTCAAAAATACATACTCATTTATTAAAGATGGCAAGAAGATCGTATTAATTCTGTTACAACATGTAGATGGTCAAAAGAATCAAGCTGAGCTATGCCTTTTTACATCTTTCAAGACCAAATGCATTCACCAATGGAATCTTTCGCCAATACAAGATGAGCCTTTTTCAATCCAAGGAGGATAATGCAGGAGCTCTTTCCAACCTAGGGAGAATGATGCAGGAGCATATATCTTTACATTTGTGTCGTTAATTAAAGTAATCTAGTTTAACATATATTATTATATTGTATTATGAGTTAGTCCCACGTCGCTCGAGTCATGAAGGTTCTCCCTCTCCTACTAGTATAAATATACATATGTACCATTTTTGTTCATGTTGAGTTGATTGAGTTATATATTAAATAAGTTGTGTATTATTTTCTTCTAGATTCTTTAAGAATAAGAGGTGCATCCTTGACTTAGCCAATCAAAGTAAGTTTTTGGCTATTTTCACCATAATAGGTTTGTTAATCTCGTCAAGATTAGTGATCCAAACGACGTCTCGACGTCAGGTATTTTTTTTAAAAAAAGTATTATTAAAATTTTATTCTCTGTTTTCAAAAATATTAGTACCGAAGAAATTAAAATTATATGTTACAAAACTAAAATTTTAGTTACATTCTCTAACCACCAACTATAGTACTGAATTTTGGTCTCTAATCTCAGTACTCTATATCAAACACAGTCTTATATATTACCAAAGGTTTATATCATTGAGTCACGACAACAAATTGTTAACAGAAAGCGAGTCCATAACTAATATAAATCATGTTTATCAATCTCAAAAATACATTTGATACAATTTAATTTTCAAATATTATTTTAAAGTACGATACCAATTTCATTAATCACTTTAGAGTTTTAGTCAGTAAATAAACGTAAGAACATAAAATTGCCCATAAATAAATACTATATACGCGTAATTAATGCTTATCTGACCATCACAATTAAAATATAATATAAGCCTATTTTGAGGAGAAGAAAAAAAAGTCATGGATATTATTGCTTGGACATTAATAATAAGGATCCCGCTAGGGAGATAATAGACTATTTATACAATGTGTATAATGGGCTATTGAGTTACAAAATGAACATCTCCCATACTATCTAGAATAACCATCCGAGTACTAGTGATAATAAACATCTTCTCAAAAATATAAACTAATTTTGGGGTTCACCAAGACTCGAACTCTTGACCTTTCGGATTTAGCGCTCTAATATCATGCATGATACTACTCATTCCAAAAGTTTCAACTGATGAAAAAAAATAACACTAATAATTATATCTCTAATACTCTCTAAACTTCCATTGTACACATTGTATAAATATTCTATTGGCTCCTCATACTTTCCCTAATAATAATGAATAGATATTGTAAATCTTCACTCTTCGGATGGGTCTGTTAAAGTTTATTAGAGAGATGTATTTGTGTTTTTTATTTTTTATTTAGATAAATAAAAAATTATGTGATTTTATTTTTAGTTATTAAAAGTTAACTAGGATTATTTTTTTTAAACATTTATATAAATAATTTCAAATTAGCATATGCTTTTTAAAAAATTTAATATGACCTTATATGCTAATAAATATTTAAATTTGTTATTATATTTATATTTATTAAAATTTTTATAAGTTCTAAAAGTAACCAGAGCAAACACTATTATTATTACAATTTATACTTATTAAAAATTATTTTATTTTATTTTATCAAATATAAATACTATAATATTTAAAACTAAAAGTAAATAAATAAATAAGTAATTTTAAAAAGCATAGTTATCCTATATATATGAAGTTTCCTATAAATTTTATATTTAAATATTGTAACTAATTAGTAACTAATTAAATTTACACAAAACTAATATAAAAAAAGAAATAAAATTCTTGAAAGGCTATAAAATATGAATATTGATATAAATATAAAATATGCAGACACATAAATTTCAGTTTTTTTTTTATAACATACAGAAATACAATTGGAAAATATAAAGTTTTTTTTATATAAATTATAATAATATTTTAATATTTTATTGTTATTAAAAAAATTATTATTTTAACTATTTTAAAAAAAATTAATTATATAAAATATTTAAAATAATTTTTATTTTAATAAATAATAATACATATTATTCTTAAATTTATTTTAAGAATACAAATTAAAAATAAATAAACACGTTAATACCTTATATGGTATTTACATATATCTGAAAAAATATTTTTTATTTTTTATAAAAACACAATTAAATAGACAAAATACATATATCAAACGAATGTAAAATAAATATTGTGTGTAAAATATATCTAATACAAAAATACAATAACTCAAAGATGTGTCTGTATTTCATAATTGAAAGATCAACCAAATTATAATTGAGAGTATGTTGACATCACAAAGAATGGAAACTGACATCACGTTTCAGAAACAGCATGTATACAGTAACGTAACAGTCCCACTTGTACCGTGCGTATTGTAAAATACCTCCAAAAAAAAAATATTAATATAATTTAATTTTAATATATTATTATAATAAAAAAATTATACTAACATTTAATTATATAATTATATTATTAAAAATAATTATTTTTTATATTTATTACATAAATAATTATTTAAAAAAAATAACTAAATAATTATGTATAAAATTTTATATTATTAATATATTAAAATTAAACTCAAATAATAACAAATCTAATGTGGCGGACACCTTTTAAGGTAAGTTATATTAGATGAAGAAGTTTTCATTAGAATTTTAGAAATGGAAACTTATTTTACAATATATGCATGGTAGAGATAATAGTAATAATCCTAGATATTATTCTATTTATTATTATATTTGCATTTAATTTGTATCATTGTATCACTCAATCTCAGCATACTAATTTGTGGCATGACTCTTGTTGGTCCATTGCCTATATAAATAGCCTTCTCCCTCATCTTAGTATCATGGTATATATATATATAGGTATACCAATATATGAGTGAGGCACATTAAATTTGAACTAATCCATAAAACATATCATATATATTCATATAAATATATAAGAGTGTTGGTGGAGGTGTGATAAGAGAGATATATCTTGAGAACAAAAATGGGGAAAGGAAGAGCACCATGCTGTGATAAGTCTCAAGTGAAGAAGGGACCTTGGAGCCCTGCTGAGGATCTTAAGCTTATAGCTTTCATTCAGAAACATGGCCATGAAAACTGGCGTGCCCTTCCGAAACAAGCAGGTATGTGCTTACGCGCACACGTACGCACGCAGTCACTGTGCTCTAGTTTTTGCTACTCTTATTTTCCATATTCAGTCTTTTTCTTTCTCTCTTTTGTACTTAATGTTTAGAACTATGAAAACTCTAATATTTTCGATCAGCCTCCATCAGTTTTAGGTCATTGGAATTTTCCTTTTTCGGTTTGGAATCCTCAGCTTTGATGTTGAAAGTCACACGCATTTAAGTTTCTGCATTTGCATTATTGTTTCACCCTGAAATTCTGTTTCCTATGTTTAATTTCATTGACAATTTTTCGGTACCTTACTTCTGTTGTGGATTATCATATTTTCTTTCCTCTGATCTATTAGTTAATTAAAGAATTGACTGATAAATAAAAAACAAAATATCCTATGAATACAAAACATTAGCCATCGACTCTGCTATTGCAAATTTAGATATATTTATATGTTTTACTTTACATATTTTTAATAAAATAAAACTATTATAATAATTAAAATTCTTACGGTATAATAATTAAATTTGTTATAATAAAATAATTAATTTTCCTATAATGTGACAATCAAAATTTTCATAAATATTTGCTATGTCCTTTCATATGATAGCTAATTAGAAATTAATTCTTTTACATTTATATAATTACAACTAAAATAAAAAATGTATAGAGTAAAAACAAAGCAGAGTTTGGCAGAAATCGGTGGCTGTTTCTTTCTAGTTTCTACCTTCCCTCAAACATTGTCGCAAATCCTGACTGTGGGACCCTCTTTCTACCTATAACTATGAATCTATGACACCTGTATTCCCCTTGTTTACCTTCTTTTTTTTTTTTTTTTTTTTTAAGTTTAAACCGCACCAACCATGTGTGGCCTTATTAGTTATTAGTGTGGCTGAGAAAATAGAGATTTTATCTAAATTGAAAGAATAAATTAAATGAAATATGAAAATTATAACAAAATTCACATTGTAAAATTGTTCTATTTAGTAGATATTTTATAGAATTGACTTATTTATTTAAAATTATAATATTAAATGATTTTAAAAATTAAATCAAAATTCTAATTACCATAAAATACTTGTCCTTATATGGGAATGCCTTTATTGTATTAGCAGAAAATCTTTAATTTCAATTGCTACATCCGTTTCAAAGATGAGGTTTAATATTTTGGATATCTATTGATTATTAATTTCTTGTGATGTTCTCCCCTAGAAACTAGCCAGGTAGCAGTTTTCATTTTTTACCATAATTAATATTATATATCTTCTTAGTATCCTAATTTTATATAAAATGAATGTTTTTATGTTTTTTATCTCTTTAAAATTTATAAATTCATTTGATTAATAAGAGGTATAATAATATTATTCGTTGCTAACAAGTTATAACTCAAATGGTATATTTTTCCCATATTTGCTTAGAGGTTTATAATTTGAGTTTATTAATCAATTTTTGTTTATACTGACAATCTTTAAACATTAAAGTGAGTGTGTAATGGGGACACTTAATAAAGAAATCTTAAAGAGGGGATTACACTTGCAATAATAAAATACTTGGTGTCAACATGCAAAAGAATGAATGATATAGATGTTTTAAAAACAATTTTCTATGTATCTTTAGATATAAAGGAACATGCAATCTCCATGCCTTCCATACCAGTCTGCCACAAATTAAATTTGAACAATAATGTATTTAATTTCAAACTCTGTAAATTGTTAAAAAAAATAGTAGTTGCTCACACTTAGTACTTGCATGTTATTAAGGGCTGATGCGATGTGGGAAAAGTTGCCGTTTGAGATGGATCAATTATTTGAGGCCAGATGTTAAGAGAGGCAATTTTACAGCAGAGGAAGAGGAAACCATAATAAAGCTTCATAAAGCCATGGGGAACAAGTGAGTAGTGTTCTTCTTCTTGTGTTTCCAATTTTCAGTTTTAAATAAATATTTTATTCGTAAAATATTCTCTCTTTTTTTTTACTACAATAATTTAAATTGTAAATTTTAATTTTCTTCTTAATTAATTTACTAAATACTAATATGATAGATAATATACTGACATAATATATATTTTACTATGTTAAGATTTAACTAGTCACATTATTATTTAACAAAATTTTATGGATTTAAAATAAAATAATAGATTAAATTTATAAGAAGAAAAACCAAAAGACATGCATACAATTTATAGAAATTAAAAACTTATTTAATTCAACATATTTTACTTATTTTTGTCATTCCAATATTTAGGAGACTGTTGTTGTCTTTTCTAATAAAAATTAACCTTTTACAATTATTTATGGGATAAGTATTTTTTATCACTAAAATTTGAAGTCAAAATTAAAATCGTCTTAAATCTTTTTTTATTATTTATTATGGTTTATATTTAGTATCAAAGCAGTATTTATCTCTATTTCCTAAAACTCAAATTTAATGCTATTAGAAAAGTGGCGAGTTTTAATTTGTCGTAACTAAAACCAAAAGAAAAAACAAAACCAGCCACCTGCTACTTGATTTCTCATAGCAATTTTTTTGTTGGTACGGCACATTAGCAAACACGTTTAGAAACGTGATTTCAAAAATATTTGCTTATCCATTAAAGAACATTAATTCTTAATATAATATATATGTAACAAAAAGTGGAGTGATATTTGATCTTTTGGGTTGTCGATAGTTTTTGTCGAAGATAATTAAAAATTAGTTTATTTTATCTGTTTAATACTTTTCTGTTGAGACGTTGATGTTCCACCTTGTTGTGTCTAACTTTTTATTTCAAAAAAGAATATATATGTAACTATATAATGGAATTATTTTTTTCAAAAATATTTCTATTTATATAATATTACCTTTGAATTATATATATAACTCATAAGAAAATGTATTATTTCAAACAAAAATTAATTATTATATATTTATGTATATTTATACATAGTATTTTGTATTTTTCTAACAGTTTAATCAATTATTAAAAATAATCAAATCTTAAATAAATGTATAACCAAATTCACTATAATAGGACAATCAAATTTTTTTAGTGAAATATAATCAAACATTTTTATAAGCATTACATAATGATTAATTTTTGGTATAAATGTAACATGTATCTAAGTTTGTTATCATATCATATTTGAATATATTCAAATGGTAGTCGATACCTAGTCAATATATACTCTCACTTTGCATTGTATTTTGGTTTATTTTCTTAATTTTAGGGACATCACAGAATGCAAGTGATTATACGAGTAATGCTAGCTAATTAACTATAGCAGATAATTTTAGCTAATACTATAATAAATTAATTTAATTATTTTATTAGTTTTTATAGTTTTATTAATTTTTTAATTAGATTTTTTTACTTTTTTTTCAATTGAATTGGATTTTTACACTGTTTTTAATTTTATAATTAGGTCATTTCTGATGCAAAAAATATTAGAGTTAACTGAATGTTTTTTTGCAAATTGAAAGCATTCATAATTAAAAACCTAATTAGATCTTTTGACTTATGTATTTTAGAAGAAATATTCTGTTAATTTTAACGGTTTTGATATGAAAATGACCTAATTATAAAATTAAAAGTAGTATAAGGACCTAATTAAAAAAAATTATAAGAATTTAATTGAAAATTTGGTGAAACTATAGAGATTAAAAGAGTAATTAAACCTAATAAATTGTCAGACAAATATAATATGAAACCTATTAAAAAATGAATTTTTATTGGATTTTTATTTTGGATGTGTTTTTTAGTAGAAATTAGAAGATTCATATTTTTGAGTTTTTAATGTTCTTTGCTTTATCTTAAATGTTGGTTGTGTAATGTTGATTTTTAAGACTTGCTATGATTATATATGTATCCTGTTTTGTTCAGATGGTCCAAGATTGCATCCCGTTTGCCTGGTCGAACAGACAACGAGATAAAAAATGTGTGGAACACCCACTTGAAGAAGAGATTAACTGCTGCAAAATCTTCAGATTCAAGGGCAGATAATGCAAATGATGGATCTAAGATTGAATCATCAGTGACTTCACCCTCTTCATCTTCGTCTGAATCATTTTTCTCAAATGAAACACCAAAAACTAACAACAACAATCCTTGCAATGAAACGAATGACCATATTTCCCAAATTGATGATGATGATCAAGATTCAGGTGGAAAGTTATTACAAGAAGTAGTTGGTATTACTGAAGAGACAAAAGGGTCATCAAATTCATCATCATCAACATCATTATCTTCTTCTCTTGAAAACAAGAAGCATGATGAAGATCAACAACAATTGGTGTCTCCAACATTATTGAACTGTGTTGGACCCTATGATGTTGATGTTACATTGGAAGAGGTTGATAAGCCAAACAACAATAATTTGGAGACAAAAGAAGATTGTGATTTTTGGAAGATGTTAGATAATATTGAATCATTCCTATCATCAAATGAGGCATCTCCTCCTCCTCCCCAATGCCAAACATCACCACCAAATCTTGTTCATCAAGATGATGATGAAGCCATGATGATGATGATGTGGTCCCATGAATTTGAGAATGTGCTTGGAACAGTGGTAGGTGAAGCAACAACAAAAGGGTCAAACAACAAGGCTCATCAACAAGAAATAATAATGGACCCATCAAATGATGTATTTGATTTAGATCTTGTGACAAGGCCACCAGAACCCGATCAATTAGAATCAGAATTAGACTTGGGATATATTCAATTGTGGCCCTCTTTGCCACCAAATACTATTCTCTAAGATTAATTAGTATACAATGCAAATCACAAGCTATTTTGAAAGGAAAAAAAAAAAAGAAAAAAAAAACAAGTTCATCTATATGAATCACAAATTTGTGATTTACTTGTTAGTAGGTACTCTGACTATGGAAAACTAATCCAAATTTAGCTTTATTCGATGTAGATTTTTTAGCAGAGTTGAGTTATGTGTACATATTATAATGTGAAATACTATTTCATCAACTCATACCTTATTTATTATGGATTAGAGGTGGATCTAATTTAAGTAGGAATCCCATCTTTATTTACTGTCAGAAAATTTGTGATTATTGACTACTAGTCGACGATCATGACGAAAATAAATGTCTGTCAATTATGGTTTCATATCTAATTTTCAACCCATATTTTATTAACACTTCTTGGCTATCAGTTAAATAATTTTGTAAAATTAAAAACTTATTTTTATCATTAATGACAACATTGGCGTTGGTAATAATTAAAAATACAAATTTAATGTTTAAATTAAACTAACGGCCAAGTTATCGATAACATTGAATATATTGTTTTCCAAATTTAAAGAGTGAACACCTAAATTGGTCCATTAAAAATTCAAATTAAACATTTTGATGTCTAACAAATTTTTATTTACTAGAAGTCCTCACTAATTATTTTCGTTAGACAAATTGGTTACTTTTTCGCTTTCAATAAAATTTTAAATGTGTGTATTGAACAAAGAAGTCCCTATTAAATTTTATTATAAGACAATTAAGTTTTCAAAAATATCATTAAAGCAAATTAGTCCCCTTCAAAATGATAAGGGACCAATCTATCTAATGATAATAATTTTTAATAATTTTTAAAAATAAAAAATTTGTTTGAGACTAAAACGTCTCATCCGAAATTTTTTAGAGACCAATTTAAATGTTTTTCAAATTTTAATCTGCTATATTAAGACACTATAAGAAGAGCGGAGATTAACGGCGGTTTTTTCTGTGATTTGTGGCGGTTTTAAACCGCCGCAAAAACCAATTCTGGCGGTTGGGTGAATAGCCCTGGTTAGTGGCGCGGGCAATTGTTTTCGTGGCGGTTTCCAACAACCGCTGGTATAACTGTCGCTAATTGGATCATTGATTTTGCGACGATTGTAAAACCATCGCTATTTCTTTTACTGGTTTTTAAAAAAAATGGAGGTGGTTTAGAACCGTCGCAATTCTAATGGGTGCTTTAAAAAAATGCAGTGATTTTCAATGATCATACCTACAACAAATGGCAATTTTGTAAGTGCCAATATAATTCAATTTAGAATAATTTCCATAGTAAAGGCAATAGACTAAATGGAAAACTATATCATCTGTTAGATTTTGAGCTATTAGTATTTTAATTAATTTCTTGTCAATTGGAAAAAAAATAAAAAATAAAACTAAAATTAGCTTCAGAAATGCCCTTTTCTTTCAATCCTCATGTGTCACTGATTTTAGACCCAGCAGCAGGTAATAACTTGCTAATAATCTAAGTTGAGTTACTTAATTCATTCAAATTTTGTAGAGCATAAGTTAACCTTTTTCCATGGTGCTTCTTGTTCAAAGGAAATAGAACAACAAAAAACAACTAAAGAAAAAGTTTAGAAACTTTATGCTTCTGTTGATTTAATTTCTAGACCTAGTTCTAGCATTGAATCTTCGTTCATTCTTTGCACAGATCTCCAATCAAACTTTATATAGCATCTTGTTAGGGACTTGGGTATTATGGGGTGCTCAAAGTCCTACATAGGATAGTATGGGATGCTTGATATTGTATATAATGAGAGTGGTTTCCCACTTTCCTTAGATACTTAACAATGGTATTAGAGCATGGTTGTCGGCGCTATGGAAAGGGCTACCTATAGGCTGACTTAAGGTGAATACCGAATACTGATAGCCGGTAGCAAAGTGGCTAACATTGGGTCAGTGTCGATATAGTGAAGCCGCCGTGGACGTCAGCTCTCTAGCGGGGGTGTATTGTTAGGGACTTGGGTATTATGGGGTGCTCAAAGTACCACATCAAGTAGTATGGGATGCTTGATGTTGTATATAAGGAGAGTGGTTCTTCTCCCTTATCAGCTAGCTTTTAAGGTGTGATTTCCTACTTTCCTTAGATACTTAACACATCTGCATCAAAGTTAGTATTATGATTTGTTATTGGCTTTCTTATGAATCAAATGATATAATTTTTAATCCAAGATTATATTAAGCAAGGTAAGTGGCACATAGGGGAGAATTTACATCTAAAATCGCATTCATTCCAAAACTATAAAATTAAACCAAAGAAATAAGCAAAGTATGTAGTAGGAAGCTAGAGTAATGCTCAGTATAATGGTTGAAAGTGATGCTGACCTCTAATAAATGCTATTGAAAGAAACCTCAAGATAAATTATTATAACAAAAGCATATGTATCTTAATAAGAATGTTCTATTTTAGAAAACTTAAATGGTTTTAATATATTTTTATATTCATATATAGCTTATATTCATATATAAGCTAACATTCTTAATTATTGTGCATGTGTCACATATTACTTACAGCATACCCTTTGCTCTAGCATCTATATTCTCTAGCTCTACAGGGCAGGACAAGGTAAAAGACTTAGCAATTACCAATTTTACTCTTAATTTTACTATTACATACATAGTTACAATCTCTTCTTAAAACTATACTCTAATTTTACTGTTACATACATAGTTATAATCTCTTCTTGAAACTATACTCTAATTTTAGCTTTCATGTTCATACATGTGCCTCTGACTCAGTAACTTTTTGCAGAGATGCCTGTTCAATACAAGCTCCACGCTTACATTCTTCTTCAAGCAAATTTGTAAGTTGGTCCCGTAACTCAGCCATTTATTGAGTTAAGTCCTTTGCTTCCTCTTTGGCCTTGAACTTTTTCACTTGCAATTCTTCCTAGTAAACAAAGTCAAGATACCACATAAATTTCCAATCTCAACATTCAAAAGGTGATATGTTGCATAATGGCACAAGTGTTGTTTCTTGCTTTTATACTGATCAATTTACATAGATTGCTTCCTTGATTGGACTTTATCATATACCTTAAGTTTATTCACAAGACATTCATATTCCTGGATTTGATGTGACATCTCCATCTTTCCTTTTAAATCTGCAACTGGATTTAAGATCCTTGTCAATCTTTCAAAGAATGGACCCAATACTCCTCTATAACTGTTGAAGAAATATTAGGAGAATGTTATTTAGTGAATGAACAATTTAAATTATAAAGGTTTTTTTTATAATTGAAAAAGGAAATAAAGAAAAAGATAACAGTATTACAAATACAACTAAAAATGAGTCAATAAGGCACCTATTATACTATCCACAGTGATTAGTGAAAGAAGGATCACATAATCAAATAGTTTCCTTTAGCATAAGTATCCAATTAGATGTGTCTACTTCCTTTCATCAATTATTAGTATTATGTAATCAAGCAAAAAAATTGTAACTGGTCACATACTCACATGTCAACTTTTATTAATCAAGCATCTTGATAAACTCCGATTTTATGGTTTATCTTGTGCTTATTTTGGGGGATTTTATCACCTTTTCTCACATTTATCCAATGAAATAGCATGATTTTGTAATTCTCCCTAAATTTGTGCTTAAGTGTGAAAACATGCTTTTTAGGCCTTAAAATAGCTAAATTTAACTCACTTTAATTCCATTCGATGCCTTGATATATTTGTTGAGTGATTTCAAGTTCATAAGGCAAGTATTGGATGGAAGAAGTGAGGAGAAAAGTATGCAAAGTGGGAGAACTCATGAAAAAATGAAGGAACCGCAAAGCTGTCAAGCCTGACCTCTTCGCACTCAATCGACCATAACTTGAGCTACAGAGGTCCAAATGAGGCGGTTCCAGTTGCGTTGGAAAGCTAAAATCTAGGGCTTCCAAATAATATAAAATTTTTCATAGTTGCCTGATGTATAGGGGCGCGTACGGGTACATGACGCGCACGCGCCGATGGAGCACGTGGTTCACTAAAGTGAAATTGTGGCCAGCGATTTTGCAGCTCATTTTGGGCCCAATCCAACTCATTTCTAATGCTATTTCATGAAGAATTCAAGCTTGGGCAAGGGGGGAGCAATTGTTTGGTATTATAGCATCATGTAGGTTAGTTTCTAGAGAGAGAAGCTCTCTCTTCTCTCTAGAATTAGGTTAGGTTAATCTCTCCTAGATCTAGGTTCAATCTCATCTTTTCATCTTATTCCCTTTATGATTTCTTGCTTCTATACTTTCATTCTCTTAGTTTTTTATGTTAATTTTACTTTTATGCTTCTTTTATGTTCATGGACTCATGTTGGATTTGGATCTCTTTAATGCAATTTAATGTTTGATGTTCTTTTAATTGTTGAATTGAGTTGTGATTTACTTTCCTTGCAATTGATAGTTGTTAGATTTTACCATTTCTCGCACATTTACCATGCTTTCCATTTGTACCCACCAAGTGTTTGACAAAATGCTTGGTTGGGCTTTAGAGTAGATTTTGAGCATTCTTGGCTTAGGAAGAGTAATTGGGCAATCTTGAGTCATTAATACCCAATTTAGATTGGTGATCTAGAGTTGTTAGTTAATATAATTTCCATTGACTCTAATCTCTTGCTAATTCCATTAGTGAGTTGATTAGGACATTTGGATTGAGGTTAACTAGTCTTGTTTGACTTTCTCTAATGGAAGATAACTTACACCTTCTTCCAACATTGGGGATGATGAAATAAGATAAATTCTTGTTAAGTATTGTTATGATTAATGACTAGGATAGAAAGCCTATGATTTTAAACCTTGCCATGAATGTCTCTCTTTATTACTTGCTTTCTTTAATTGCTTGTTTGAATTACTTTTCTTGCCCATTTAATTTCTTGCTCTTTTATAAAACCAAACCCCTTTGTTCCTCATAGCCAATAATTAAACACTTCATTGCAATTCCTTGTGAGACGACCCGGAGTCTAAATACTTCGGTTAATTTTTATTTAGGGTTTGTACTTGTGACAACCAAATTTTTGATTGGGAGGATTGTTTGTTGGTGTAGAACTATACTTGCAACGAGATTTCAATTGTGAAATTCTATACCGGTACAACAATTCGCTCATCAAAATGGCGTCGTTGCCGGGGAGTTGCAATGGTGCTTTGTTATTGGCTATTGTAAATATTGTGAATATGTTTGCCTTTTGCTTATTTGTTAGTTTTTGTTAGCTTTAGGACTTTGTTGCTTACTTTTGTTAGCTTTTGTTTTTATTTACTATTATGAATTCTCATCCTCACTTTGGCTATGAGTTTGGCTCAAATTATGTTGTAGGAAATGAGAACTACAATGGTAACATGCATCAAGGATGGAACAATCAAAGGTGGAGAGAGCCTCAAAGGATTTATCACCCTTCTTGGCAACAACCTCCTCCGGTCTCTTATGGGTATAATTCTAATCCTAATGCATATCAATCTAATGGATGTGGTGACCTAATGCCAGGGCATTTTGGCCAGTTTCACTGACCTTTTCTTTACTGTTTTTAGGATAGTTTCATGCATTTCCTTAGAAAATAAGCTAGTTTTGGGTAGATATTCACTTACATCTTGATTCAAGCATACATTGTGCACTTTACATGATTTCATAAGGATTTTGCATGAATTTAATGACAAATTAGATGTTGTATTTCCCATGACTTGGACTAGAACTTTGATACACTCTATTGCTTGATTTCAGGACAAAGGAAGCAAGGAAGAACCACGTTAGCAGCCACGTTAATCTAATTAACGTAACTCATAACGTGGAATGGGAGTAACTTGCAAAGTTAATGAGAAAAGTAATCACCAATAACGCTCTCGAAGCCATCATTGCCCACGTTAAGAGTCACGTTAACTAAGTTAACGTGAACTCTAACATGGAGGAAAGGAAATGGAGCGAACATTAGTGACACTTACCTTTGTCACTAACGTTGGACCAAGCTCATAAGTGGCCACGTTAAGAGCCACATTAACTTAGTTAACGTGGCCTCTAATGTTAAGAAGTAAAGGGGAAGCCAACGTTAGTGACATTCAACTTTGTCACTAACGTTGGCCAAGTCACAATAAGCCACGTTAACTTCCACGTTAACCTAGTTAACGTGGAAGCTAACGTGAAGAAAGTAGGTGATTGACAACGTTAGTGACACCAAACATTGTCACTAACGTTGGGATTAACCCACACAAGCCCCAATAAGCCACGTTAACTCCCACGTTAACCTAGTTAACGTGGAAGCTAACGTGAAGAAGGAAGGTGATCGCTAATGTTAGTGACACCTAACATTGTCACTAACGTTGGAAGGAGCCCACACAAGCCACAATGAGCCACGTTAACTCCCACGTTAACTTAGTTAACGTGGAAGCTAACGTGAGGAGGAGAGATGATGAGCCAACATTAGTGACATTCACCTTTGTCACTAACATTGGAGATGGCTAGCACAGTCACGTTAAAGGCCACGTTAACCTAGTTAACGTGGACTCTAACGTGGGAGCTAGGGGCACATTGGAACGTTAGTGACAAAGGTAAGTGTCACTAACATTCTCGAAGGTTGGCAAGCCTACGTTAAGGAGCCACGTTAACTAAGTTAACGTGGACTCTAACATAGGGAAGGAGGAGGCTTCTCAACGTTATTGGGAAAGGTAAGTCCCAATAACGTGTGCGAAGGACAAAGAGGCAACGTTAGTGGCAACGTTTGTGCCACTAACGTTGAGGTTAACGTGGCTCTTACTTGGGTGAGGAACGTTAGTGAAAAAGGTGATTGTCACTAACGTTCTCGAACCCATATTTTCACTGAACGTTAACACCACTAACGTCCTGAGCTAAAGTCTCTGCCCACTTCACACTTTCTCTCTGCAAGTAAAGCCAAGCCCAATGAAGAAGATAACTGCTTCATCATGTATTCTCCATCTTTGTTTTCATTTTCCAGAGCTATGAACAACTAAACCCCTTTCATTGGGTTAGGGAGCTCTGTTGTAATTTGATGGATCAATACTAGTTTTCATTATTCTTCTTCTATCTTTTCTCTTGATTTTACTTGAAATCTTTCGATCTTCATCCAATTGGGTAGTCATCTTAGAAAAGAAGCTATTCAAACTTGGATCTCTTCTGAACCTTGAAAGAGGAATGAAGAGATCTTGCTAGAAATGCTTTCTCATGCTGGACCAAATTGGGTTTGGATGGATATGTGACTATAATCCTCTCAACACTTGATTTGGGAAATGCATGTGGTAAAATCAGTGACCATACTTCATCTCTTCTCATGAGCAATTGACCAAGGAATTGGCTATTGATCAAGATTTGAGAGATTGAATTACAAGGAATTGTAATTCGATCACTTAAGATTGCCAATGAGATTAATGAGTGCATTGATTGAGGAAGAGATGAAAATGAAATTGATCCGGAGAATGCAATATCTCCTGAGCCCAATGAACTCCCCATTTCTGATCTTACCTATTCTCTTTAATTTCTGTCATTTACTTTTATGAGCAATTACCCCATTCCCATTTAAGATTCTACAATTTACTTTCCGTCATCTACATTCAGCTCTTTATTTCTAGCATTTACTTTTCTGTTATTTACTTTCCCGCCATTTAATTTTCTGCAATTCTCAACCCAAATTCTGATTCGCTCAACTAGAACATTCCTCTAATTAAAGTTGCTTGATCAATCAATCCCTGTGGGATTCGACCTCACTCTATTGTGAGTTTTTACTTGACGACAAATTCGGTACACTTGCCGAAGAAAATTTGTTGAGACAAGTTTTCCGTGCATCAAGTTTATGGCACCGTTGCTGGGGATTGATTGTGCATCAACATTGATTAAATTGGAGGGTAACTAGATTGAGCATTTTATTTTTGTTTGATTTAATTTTCTGTTTGAGTAATTTACTTTCAGTTTTAGTTAATTTCTTCCCTTCCCCCTACTTTTTTGTTTTAGTTATTTACCATTCATTTCACTAACCCACTAACTGTTTGATATATTGCATCACTCACACTAACAGTCATTCTGACAGAAATACTTTCTGCATTTATTTTCCTTGCTTGTGCCTTGTTGGTTGTATGACAGGGAGAAGAAGTGGGGCTTCAACTTCCTTTGATTCTGAACCTGAGAGGGCCTTCCTTAGATTAAGGAGGGAAGCAAGAGAAAAACGTGTAGTTGGTGCTGAGGAAGAGGAGGAATACTTTGAACCAAATATGGAAGAAAACATGGAAAACCATCGTGAGGAAGAGGCTCACAACCATGGCGGAGGAGGTCGAGCAAATCATGCTGGGGAGGATAGAAGAGTTTTAGGCTCTTACATCAATCCAAACCCAGGAAATTGTGGAAGTAGCATTCAAAAGCCAACCATCCATGCCAACAATTTTGAACTAAAGCCACAGCTCATCACCCTTGTTCAGAACAACTGTTCATTCGGAGGGAGTGTCCAAGAAGACCCCAATCAACATCTAACCACCTTCCTAAGAATATGTGACACAGTGAAGTCTAATGGTGTTCATCCTGACGCCTATAGACTGCTCTTATTTTCATTCTCACTCAAGGATAAGGCAGCCAAGTGGCTGGAGTCTTTTCCAAAGGAGAGCTTGACAACTTGGGAAGATGTGGTGAACAAATTCTTAGCAAGATTCTTGATGCACGGAAAACTTGTCTCGTAACAAATTTCCCTTCGGCAAGTGTACCGAATTTGTCGTCAAGTAAAAACTCACAATAGAGTGAGGTCGAATCCCACAGGGATTGATTGATCAAGTAACTTTAATTAGAGGAATGTTCTAGTTGAGCGAATCAGAATTTGAGTTGAGAATTGCAGAAAATTAAATGGCGGGAAAGTAAATAACAGAAAAGTAAATGCTAGAAATAAAAAGCTGAATGTAAATGACGGAAAGTAAATTGCAGAATCTTAAATGGGAATGGGGTAATTGCTCATAAAAGTAAATGACAGAAATTAAAGAGAATAGGTAAGATCAGAAATGGGGAGTTCATTGGGCTCAGGAGATGTTGCATTCTCCGGATCAATTTCATTTTCATCTCTTCCTCAATCAATGCACTCATTGATCTCCTTGGCAATCTTAAGTGATCGAATTACAATTCCTTGTAATTCAATCTCTCAAATCTTGATCAATAGCCAATTCCTTGGTCAATTGCTCATGAGAAGAGATGAAGTATGGTCACTGATTATACCACATGCATTTCCCAAATTAAGTGTTGAGAGGATTATAGTCACATTACATCCAAACCCAATTTGGTCCAGCATGAGAAAGAATTTCTAGCATGATCTCTTCATTCCTCTTTCAAGGTTCAGAAGAGATCCAAGTTTGAATAGCTTCTTTTCCAAGATAACTACCCAATTGGATGAAGATCGAAAGCTTTCAAGTAAAATCAAGAGAAAAGATAGAAGAAGAATAATGAAAACTAGTATTGATCCATCAAATTACAACAGAGCTCCCTAACCCAATGAAAGGGGTTTAGTTGTTCATAGCTCTGGAAAATGAAAACAAAGATGGAGAATACATGATGAAACTAGAAGTGCAGAGAAAGTAAAATACAGAGAGTAGTTCTATGCCAAGAGGCTCCCTATAATTTCCAACTCTCAATTTAATTTAAAGCTACTCTTATATATACTACTCTTCTGTTCTTCTAGTTGGCTCTTCATGTCTTGGGTATGGGCCATTGGATCTTGAGTTTGAAGCCGTTCTCTTCTTCATTGGGCTTGGCTTTACTTGCTGAGAGAAAGTGTGAAGTGGGCAGAGACTTTAGCTCAGGACGTTAGTGGTGTTAACATTCAGTGAAATATGGGTTCGAGAACGTTAGTGACAATCACCTTTTTCACTAACGTTTCTCACCCAAGTAAGAGCCACGTTATCTTCAACATTAGTGGCACAAACGTTGCCACTAACGTTGCCTCTTTGTCCTTTGCACACGTTATTGGGACTTGCCTTTCCCAATAACGTTGAGAAGTCTCCCCCTTCCCTACGTTAGAGTCCACGTTAACTTAGTTAACTTGGCTCTTTTAACGTAGGCTTGCCAAAGTTCGAGAACGTTAGTGACACTTACCATTGTCACTAACGTTCCAATGTGCCCCTATTTCTCACGTTAGAGTCCACGTATACTAGGTTAACGTGGCTTCTAACGTGGCCATTGGTGCACGAATTGTAAATCACACTTTTTACAACTCGTACCACTAACCAGCAAGTGCACTGGGTCGTCCAAGTAATACCTTACGTGAGTAAGGGTCGATCCCACGGAGATTGTTGGATTGAAGCAATCTATGGTTATCTTGTAACTCTTAGTCAGAAAAACAATAAAATAATTCACTTATCAAGTTTGATTGCAAGGAATAAAAGGGCAGAACACAAATTATACTTGTATGCATTGATGGAGAATATGTTGGAGTTTTGGAGATGCTTTATCTTTGAATTTCTGCTTTCCTCTGTTTCCTGATTCACGCACGCACGTCCTCCTATGGCAAGCTGTGAGTTGGTGGATCACCGTTGTCAATGGCTACCATCCATCCTTCCAGTGAAAAGGGTCCGAATGCGCTGTCACCACACGGCTAATCATCTGCAGGTTCTCAATCGTACCGGAATAGGATTTACTATCCTTTTGCGTCTGTCACTACGCCCAGCAATCTCGAGTTTGAAGCTCTTCACAGTCATTCAATCCCTGAATCCTACTCGGAATACCACAGACAAGGTTTGGACTTTCCGGATTCTCTTGAATGCTGCCATCAATCTAGCTTATACCACGAGGATTCTGATTAAGAGATCCAAGAGATATTCATTCATTCTATGGTAGAACGGAAGTGGTTGTCAGGCACGCGTTCGTGGGGGAATGATGATGATTGTCACGTTCATCATATTCACATTCAAGTGCGAATGGATATCTTAGATAGGAACACGCATGTTTGAATGGAAAACAGAATTACTTGCATTAATTCATCGAGACACAGCAGAGCTCCTCACCCCCAACAATGGAGTTTAGAGACTCATGCCATCACAAGGTACAAAGTTCAGATCTAAAATGTTATGAGATACAAAATAAATCTCTAAAAGTTGTTTAAATACTAAACTAGTAACCTAGGTTTACAGAAAAGGAGTAAACTATGATAGATGGTGCAGAAATCCACTTCTGGGGCCCACTTAGTGTGTGCTGGGGCTGAGACTAAAGCTTCTCACATGCATAGGGCTGTTTTGGGCGTTCAACGCCAGCTTTGGATCCATTTCTAGCGTTGAACTCCAACTTTTGACTTGTTTCTGGCGCTGGACGCCAGACTACAGCATGGAACTGGCGTTGAACGCCAGTTTATGTCATCTATCCTTGAGCAAAGTATGGACTATTATATATTGCTGGAAAGCCCTGGATGTCTACATTCCAACGCAATTGGAAGCGCGCCATTTGGACGCTTGTAGCTCCAGAAATTCCATTTTGAGTGCAGAGAGGTCAGAATCCAACAGCATTAGCAGTCCTTTTTCCAGCCTGAATCAGATTTTTGCTCAGCTCCCTCAATTTCATCCAGAAAATACCTGAAATTAAAGAAAAACACACAAACTCATAGTAAAGTCCAGAAATATAAATTTTGCCTAGAAACTAATGATAATGAACTAAAAACTAACTAAAATATACTAAAATCTATATGAAAACCCCAAAAAGCGTATAAAATACCCGCTCATCACAACACCAAACTTAAACTGTTGCTTGTCCTCAAGCAACTAGATAAATAAAATAGAATACAAATGAGTTAAGAAACAATAATATCTCAGAGTTTTTGAGTGAAGCTCAGATTCTAATTAGATGAGCGGGGCTAGTAGCTTTTTGCTTCCGAACAGTTTTGGCATCTCGCTTTATCCATTGAAGCTCAGAGTGATTGGCATGTATAGGAACTTAGAATTCAGATAGTGTCATTGATTCTCCTATTTCAGTATGATGATTCTTGAACACAGCTACTTTATGAGTCTTGGCCGTGGCCCTAAGCACTTTATTTTCCAGTATTACCACCGGATACATAAATGCCACATACACATAATTGGGTGAACCTTTTCAGATTGTGACTCAGCTTTGCTAAAGTCCCCAATTAGAGGTGTCCAGAGTTCTTAAGCACACTCTTCTTTTTTCTTTGGACCTTGACTTTAACCGCTTAGTCTTAAGTTTTCACTTGACACTTTCACGCCACAAGCACATGGTTAGGGACAGCTTGGTTCAGCCGCTTAGACCAGGATTTTATTCCTTTAGGCCCTCCTATCCACTGATGCTCAAAGCCTTGGATCCTTTTTATTACCCTTGCCTTTTGGTTTTAAGGGCTATTGGCTTTTTGCTCTTGCCTTTTGGTTTTAAGAGCTTTGGCTTTTTCTGCTTGCTTTTTTTTTTCTACAAGCTTTTGTTCTTTGCTGCTTTTTCTTGCTTCAAGAATCATTTTTATGATTTTTCAGATTATCAATAACATGTCTCATGTTCATCATTCTTTCAAGAGCCAACATATTTAACAGTCTTAAACATCGAATTCAAAAGACATATGCACTGTTCAAGCATTCATTCAAAAGACAGAAAGTATTGCCACCACATGTAAATAATTAGAATGTTCTTATTAAAAACTCGAAAATTATTGCCTCTTATTCTAAAGAAATTCTTCTATTTTATTCATGTTTGATGATGATGAGAAAATTAAATTATAGCTTAATTGGAGATAAAATAAAAAAATATAGATACTAATTACTACTATATGACTCCTAAGGTAAAACTAGAATAAGAACAGTTATCACAGAGTTAAGGCTAAGATTGGAATTTAACAACCTTTGTTCTGGGGAGTGGATGTTCCTCTAATCTGCGGGGTGCTTGGTCCTTCAAGAGATAATTTCTGGCGCTTCAATTCCCTTAAGTCACGCCCTTGCTCCTCCTGTTCTTTAATTAAATAGCAAAGAATGCTACTTTGTTCCTTCTGTTCTTTCATTATTTGTTCCATAGCTTCTTGCATCTTGGTAACTGATGTTTCAAGATACTCCCAGTATTCAGATTGAGGGATTTCTGGGAGAAATTCCTGTGTTTTCTTCTTGATGGGGTCATCTTGTGCTTGTTGTTTTTCCATTGATGCTTTGGTGATTGGTCGCTCAATTGAGATATACTCAGTTATTCCCATCCTTACTCCAGCGTCCTTGCAGAGCATAGAAATCAAGCTTGGATAAACCAACCTGGCATCTTTGGAATTTTTGTTTGCAATTTTGTAAAATTCAGTTGAAATCAGTTGATGAACTTCCACTTCTTTTCCCATCATGATGCAATAGATCATCACTGCTCTTCTAATAGTGACTTCAGAACGGTTGCTAGTAGGCAGCAGAGAATGGCCAATAAAGTCCAGCCATCCTCTGGCGACTGGTTTGAGATCTTCTCTTTTGAGTTGATTTGGAACACCCTTCGTGCTGGTGGTCCACCTGGCTCCAGGGATGCATATGTCCTCTAGAATCTTATCCAGGCCCTTGTCTGTTCTCATCATTCTCCTATTGAAGGAGTCTGGATCATCTTTCAGCTGAGGTAGCTTTAAGATCTCCCTGATCTTGTCAGGGTGGGTATGAACAATCTTTCCTCTGACCAAGGTCCGATAGTCATAGACAGCAGATCCAGATAGTCTTTGCCTGTCTGTATGCCACATATTAGCATAGAACTCCTGGACCATATTCCTTCCCACTTTCGTTTCAGGATTGGCTAGGATCTCCCAGTTCCTGATTCGAATTTGCTCCTGGATCTCTGGATATTCGTCTTCTTTCAGATCGAATCTGACTTCCGGGATCACTAATCTTAGACCCATTATTTTGTAATAATGGTCTAAATGTTCTTTAGTTAAGAACTTCCCTTGATTCCAAAGTGGTTTTGGAACACTCTCTTTCTTGCCTCTTGGAGTGGGTTGTTTTCCTTTAGGAGCCATGATCTTAGTGATCACGGATAAGCACACCAAAGTTAGAGGTTTGCTTGTCCTCAAGCAAAAGAAGAAAGGAGAGGGAGAGAAGGAGAGCTAGGTGCAATTGTGGATGGAAGGGGAGGGAGGTCGAACCCATATTTAAAGGGAGAGGGGGGGTTTTCGAAAATAGGGGGAAAGATAAGATAGAAGATATGATTTAAAAAAAAAAGTATGATAAGAAAAGATATAGTTTAAAATTGAAAAGATATGAAAGATATTTGAAAAAGATAAAATTGGAGTTTTGAAAAAGATAGTATGGAGATTTGAAAAAGATATTGATTAGTTGAAAAGATTTTTTGAATGAAAAGAGATAGATATGTTTTGAAAATTTTGAAAAAGAGTTGAATTGGATTGGAAAAAAGGATTTGTGCTTATGGATTAAGATACATTTAATATTTTTAAAGAAGGGTTTTTAGAAATTAGGAATTTTAGAAATCAGGGTTTATAACATGTTTATGCAAGAAATCATGAATTGAAACATGAAAATTAAGATTAAAATGAAAAATATGAAGAAAAAATGAATTTACTTCCTCCCCACCATCCTGGCGTTTGAACGCCCAAACACTGCATGTTTTGGGCGTTCAACGCCCAAATGCTACTTCTCCTGGGCGGTCAACGCCCAGCTGCTGCTTATTTCTGGCGTTGAACGCCAGGAAGTCCTTTGTTACTGGGCATTTTTCTGAACGCCCAGAACGCTGTAAATCTGGCGTTAAACGCCCAGAAAGAGCTTCTTTCTGGCGTTCAACGCCCAGAAAGAGCTTCTTTCTGGCGTTCAACGCCCAGATGGCTATCCTTACTGGCGTTCAACGCCCAGTGGATGCTTCTGTTGGGCGTTGAACGCCCAAAACAGACTTTTACTGGTGTTTTCTTGCCAGTGAGCTCTTTTTCTCTGTTTTGCGTGCAGAATCCTTCTGTAACCCTGTGAACTTATACAATTGACTCTTTACCTTAGGATCAATGAACTTTATATAAACAAATAAAATCAATAATAGGGCAAAATGCTTAGAGGAAGTGATGCCCCATGGCTGGGTTGCCTCCCAGCAAGCGCTTCTTTATTGTCTTTAGCTGGACCTTGCTGAGCTTTTAATCTAGCTTCATCCTTGAGCACTCTTGCTCAACATTGCCTTCAAGATAGTGCTTGATTCTCTGTCCATTAACAATGAACTTCTTATCAGAATCAATATCTTGAAGCTCCACATAACCATATGGTGATACACTTGTAATCACATATGGTCCCCTCCATCGGGACTTCAGTTTCCCGGGGAATAGCCTGAGCCTAGAGTTAAACAACAGAACCTTTTGTCCTGGTTCAAAGATTCTGGATGACAGCTTCCTGTCATCCCATTTTTTTTATTTTTCTTTATAAAGCTTGGCATTTTCGAAAGAAGTGAATCTGAATTTCTCTAGCTCATTTAGCTGGAGCAATCTTTTTTCTCTAGCTAATTTGGCATCAAAGTTTAGGAATATGGTTGCCCAGTAGGCTTTATGTTCCAGTTCCACGGGCAGGTGACATGCCTTACCATACACAAGTTGGTATGGAGAGGTCCCTATAGGAGTCTTGAATGCTGTTCTGTATGCCCACAGAGCATCATCCAAGCTTCTTGCCCAATCCTTTCTACGGGTACTTACAGTCTGTTCTAGGATTCTTTTTAGCTCTCTGTTAGAGACTTTAGCTTGTCCATTAGTCTGTGGATGATATGGGGTCGCCACCTTGTGGCGAATCCTATACCGGACCATGGCAGAGTAAAGCTGTTTGTTGCAGAAGTGAGTGCCCCCATCACTGATTAGTACTCTAGGGACCCCAAACCTGCTGAAGATATATTTCTGGAGGAACTTCAGCACTATTTTAGTATCATTGGTGGGTATGGCAACAGCCTCTACCCATTTTGATATGTAGTCAACAGCCACCAGAATATAAGTGTTTGAGTATGATGGTGGAAAAGGTCGCATGAAGTCAATTCTCCATACGTCAAACAACTCAATCTCCAAGATTCCTTGTTGAGGCATGGCGTAACCATGAGGCAGATTACCAGCTCTTTGGCAACTGTCACAGTTACGTACAAACTCTTGGGAATCTTTATAGAGTGTGGGCCAATAGAAGCCACATTGGAGGACCTTGGTGGCTGTTCGCTCACCTCCGAAATGGCCTCCATATTGTGATCCATGGCAATGCTATAGGATCCTCTGTGCTTCTTCTCTAGGCACACATCTCTGGATTATTCCGTCTGCACATCTCTTAAAGAGATAGGGTTCATCCCACAAGTAGTACTTTGCATCAGTAATTAATTTTTTCTTTTGTTGCCTGTTGTACTCTTTGGGTATGAACCTTGCAGCTTTATAGTTTGCAATGTCTGCAAACCATGGTGTTTCCTGAATGGCAAATAAATGCTCATCCAAAAAAGTCTCAGAGATCTCAGGAGAGGGGAGGGACGTCCCTTCTACTGGCTCTATCCGGGACAGATGATCAGCCACTTGGTTCTCTGTCCCTTTTCTGTCTCTTATTTCTATATCAAACTCTTGTAGAAGCAACACCCATCTTATGAGCCTGGGTTTTGAATCCTGCTTTGTGAGTAGATATTTGAGAGTAGCATGGTCAGTATACACAATCACCTTTGATCCTACCAAGAATGATCTAAACTTGTCAATGGCATAAACCACTGCAAGCAATTCTTTTTCTGTGGTTGTGTAATTTTTCTGGGCATCATTTAAAACGCGGCTAGCATAATAAATGACGTGCAGAAGCTTGTCATGCCTCTGCCCCAGCACTGCACCAATGGCGTGATCACTGGCATCACACATTAGCTCAAATGGTAACGTCCAGTCTGGTGCAGAAATAACTGGTGCTGTGACCAGCTTGGCTTTCAGCGTTTCAAACGCCTGCAGACACTCTGTGTCAAACACAAATGGCGTGTCAGCAGCTAGCAGATTGCTCAGAGGTTTTGCGATTTTTGAAAAATCCTTTATAAACCTCCTATAGAATCCTGCATACCCCAGAAAGCTTCTGATTGCCTTAACATTGACAGGTGGTGGTAATTTTTCATTTACCTCTATTTTTGCTTGATCCACTTCTATTCCCTTGTTTGAAATTTTATGCCCAAGGACAATCCCTTCAGTCACCATAAAGTGACATTTTTCCCAGTTTAAAACCAGGTTGGTCTCTTGGCATCTTTTCAGAACTAGTTTCAGGTGATCAAGACAGGAGCTGAATGAGTCTCCATATACTGAGAAGTCATCCATGAAGACTTCCAAAAATTTTTTCACCATATCAGAGAAAATAGAGAGCATGCATCTCTGGAAGGTTGCAGGCGCATTACACAGCCCAAATGGCATCCTTCTATAAGCAAACACTCCAGATGGACATGTGAATGCTGTTTTCTCTTGATCCTGGGATCTACTGTAATCTGGTTATAGCCTGAGTAGTCATCCAAAAAGCAGTAATAATCATGACCTGCCAGTCTTTCTAGCATCTGGTCTATGAATGGTAAAGGAAAATGATCCTTTCTGGTGGCTGTATTGAGCCTTCTGTAGTCAATACACATGCGCCACCCTGTAACTGTTCTTGTAGGAACCAGTTCATTCTTTTCATTATGAACCACTGTCATGCCTCCCTTTTTGGGGACAACTTGGACAGGGCTAACCCAGGGGCTGTCAGAAATAGGATAAATAATCCCAGCCTCCAGTAATTTGGTGACCTCTTTCTGCACCACTTCCTTCATGGCTGGATTTAGCCGCCTCTGTGGTTGAACCACTGGTTTAGCATTATCCTTCAATAAGATTTTGTGCATGCATCTAGCTGGCTTATGGCCTTAAGGTCACCTATGGACCACCCAAGAGATGTCTTGTGTGTCCTTAGCACTTGAATAAGTGCTTCCTCTTCCTGTGGATTTAAAGCAGAGCTTATGATCACTGGAAAAGTGTCACCTTCTCCCAGAAATGCATATTTCAGGGATGGTGGTAATGGTTTGAGCTCGGGTTTAGGAGGTTTTTCCTCTTCCAGAGGAAATTTCAGAGGCTCTTTCATTTCCTCTGAATCCTCCAAATCAGGCTGAACATCCTTAAAGATGTCTTCCAACTCTAATTCAAGACTCTCAGCCATGTTGATCTCTTCTACCAAAGAGTCAATAAGATCAACTTTCGTGCAGTCTTTTGATGTGTCTGGATGCTGCATGGCTTTGACAGCATTCAACTTAAACTCATCCTTATTGACTCTCAGGGTTATTTTCCCCTGTTGGACATCAATGAGAGTTCGTCCAGTTGCTAGGAAGGGTCTTCCTAGAATGAGAGTAGCACTCTTGTGCTCCTCCATTTCCAGCACTACAAAGTTAGTGGGAAAGGCGAATGGCCCAACTCTGACAATCATGTCTTCAATCACGCCTGATGGGTATTTAATGGAGCCATCAGCAAGTTGGAGACATATCCGGGTTGGTTTAACTTCTTCAGTTAAACCAAGCTTTCTGATAGTGGATGCAGGTATTAGGTTGATGCTTGCCCCAAGATCACATAAAGCTGTCTTGGTGCAATTACCTTCTAATGTGCATGGTATCAGAAAACTCCCAAGGTCTTTAAGCTTTTCAGAATGACTGCACTGCATTCTTCAGTGAGGAGAACTCTTTCAGTTTCTCTCCGATCCTTCTTATGACTCAAGATCTCTTTCATGAACTTGGCATAAGAAGGTATTTGCTCAAGTGCCTCTGCAAATGGAATCTTTATTTCAAGAGTCCTGAGATAATCTGCAAAGCGAGCAAATTGCTTATCCTGCTCCTCTTGGCGGAGTTTTTGAGGATAAGGTATCTTGGCTTTATATTCCTCAACCTTAGTTGCTGTATGTTTATTTCCTACAGAAGTGGTTGAAGAAGCCTTTTTAGATGGGTTGTTATCAGCACTTGTGTGTGTCTGATCCCTCACTGGCAATTGAGTGCCAAAGTTAGAAGCTGGAGTGACGTTAGACGCCAACTCCTCATCTGTTCCTGGCGTTTGAACGCCAGAACTGCGCCTCTTTTGGGCGTTCAACGCCAGATCCTTGCTTGTTTCTGGCGTTGAACGCCAGTCCTGAGCATGGTCTGGGCGTTCAGCGCCAGCCTGCCACCCAACTTCTGGCGTTTTAGCGCCAGAACTATTTTTCCCTGGGCTCTTGCTGTCCTCAGATGGATTTTGGGTGGTTTGCTCATTTCTTGGTTTCCTGCTACCTTGAAGTGGGGTATTTAGTGCTTTCCCACTTCTTAATTGAACTGTTTGGCATTCTTCTGTTATTTGTTTTGACAGCTGCTGCTTTGTTTGCTTTAATTGTATTTCCATGTTTATATTAGCCATCCTTGTCTCTTGTAGTTTATCCTTGAATTCAGCTAACTGCTTTGTTAGAAAATCCAATTGCTGATTGAATTCAGCAGCTTGCTCTGCAGGACTGAGTTCAGCAGTTACTATTTTAGCCTCTTCTTTCATGGAAGGGTCACTGCTTAGGTACAGGTGCTGATTTCTAGCAACTGTATCAATGAGCTCTTGAGCCTCTTCAATTGTCTTTCTCATGTGGATAGATCTACCAGCTGAGTAATCTAGAGAGGTCTGAGCTCATTCTGTAAGCCCATAATAGAAGATGTCTAACTGAACCCACTCTGAAAACATTTCAGAGGGGCATTTGCGTAGCATCTCTCTGTATCTCTCCCAGGCATCATAAAGAGATTCATTATCTCCTTGTTTAAAGCCTTGGATGTCCAGCCTTAGCTGTGTCATCCGTTTTGGAGGAAAATATTGATTCAGGAATTTTTCTGTCAGCTGTTTCCATGTCCTTATGCTAGCCTTAGGTTGGTTATTTAACCACCTCTTGGCTTGGTCTTTTACAGCAAATGGAAACAGTAATAATCTGTAGACATCCTGATCTACCTCCTTATCATGTACTGTGTCAGCAATTTGTAAAAACTGTGCCAGAAACTCTGTAGGTTCTTCCTGTGGAAGACCGGAATACTAGCAGCTTTGCTGCACTATGATAATGAGCTGAGGATTTAACTCAAAGCTACTGACTCCAATGGAGGGTATGCAGATACTATTAGCATATGACCCCAGAGTCCTCCTGGACTGTTCATTTCCACTTAGATCCATGATGGAGAAAGGGAGATGATGTAAAATAAAAAAAATTATTTTTATTTATTTATTTATTTATTTATTTCGAAAATGAAATAAATTAAAATAAAATAAATAAAAATGATTGAAAATTTTCGAAAAAAATTGAGGGGAGAGAAAGTGGTTAGGAAGTTTTGAAAAGGATATGATGATTTTTGAAAAAGGTTTTAAATTTTGAAATAAAAATCTGAATTTTAAAGGTAAATTTCGAAAATTTGCTTTAAAATAGAGAGAAAAGATATTTTTGAATTTAGAGAGGGGAGAGAAAAATAATAAGATAGCACAAGATTTAAAATTATTAGATCTAATGCTCCTTGTTTTTGAAAATTTTGGAGAGAAAACACCAAGGAACACCAAACTTAAAATTTTTAGAAAACCAAACTAAAATTTTCGAAAACCAAAGGGGAATCAACAAGAAAACACCAAACTTAAAGTTTGGCACAAAATTTAATAGAGAAATTATTATTTTTGAAAAATTTTTGAAAAGAAAATAAAAGACTCTGACTCAAAAGATAAAAATTTCCTAATCTAAGCAACAAGATTCACCGTCAGTTGTTCAAACTCGAACAATCCCCGGCAACGGCGCCAAAAACTTGGTGCACGAATTGTAAATCACACTTTTTACAACTCGTACCACTAACCAGCAAGTGCACTGGGTCGTCCAAGTAATACCTTACGTGAGTAAGGGTCGATCCCATGGAGATTGTTGGCTTGAAGCAATCTATGGTTATCTTGTAACTCTTAGTTAGGAAAACAATAAAATAATTCACTTATCAAGTTTGATTGCAAGGAATAAAAGGGCAGAACACAAATTATACTTGTATGCACTGATGGAGAATATGTTGGAGTTTTGGAGATGCTTTATCTTCTGAATTTCTGCTTTCCTCTGTTTCCTGATTCACGCAAGCACGTTCTCCTATGGCAAGCTGTGAGTTGGTGGATCACCGTTGTCAATGGCTACCATCCATCCTTCCAGTGAAAAGGGTCTGAATGCGCTGTCACCGCACGGCTAATCATCTGCAGGTTCTCAATCGTACTGGAATAGGATTTACTATCCTTTTGCGTCTGTCACTACGCCCAGCACTCTCGAGTTTGAAGCTCGTCACAGTCATTCAATCCCTGAATCCTACTCGAAATACCACAGACAAGGTTTAGACTTTTCGGATTCTCTTGAATGCTGCCATCAATCTAGCTTATACCACGAGGATTCTGATTCAGAGATCCAAGAGATATTCATTCATTCTATGGTAGAACGGAAGTGGTTGTCAGGTACGTGTTCGTGGGGGAATGATGATGATTGTCACGTTCATCACATTCACATTAAAGTGCGAATGGATATCTTAGATAGGAACACGCATGTTTGAATGGAAAACAGAATTACTTGCATTAATTCATCGAGACACAGCAGAGCTCCTCACCCCCAACAATGGAGTTTAGAGACTCATGCCGTCACAAGGTACAAAGTTCAGATCTAAAATGTTATGAGATACAAAATAAATCTCTAAAAGTTGTTTAAATACTAAACTAGTAACCTAGGTTTACAGAAAAGGAGTAAACTATGATAGATGGTGCAGAAATCCACTTTTGGGGCCCACTTGGTGTGTGCTGGGGCTGAGACTAAAGCTTCTCACGTGCATAGGGCTGTTTTGGGAGTTCAACGCCAGCTTTGGATCCATTTCTGGCGTTGAACTCCAACTTTTGACTTGTTTCTGGCGCTGGACGCCAGACTGCAGCATGGAACTGGCGTTGAACGCCGATTTATGTCGTCTATCCTTGAGCAAAGTATGAACTATTATATATTGCTGGAAAGCCTTGGATGTCTACTTTCCAACGCAATTGGAAGCGCGCCATTTGGACTCTTGTAGCTCCAGAAATTCCATCTTGAGTGTAGAGAGGTCAGAATCCAACAGCATCAGCAGTCCTTTTTCAGCCTGAATCAGATTTTTGCTCAGCTCCCTCAATTTCAGCCAGAAAATACCTGAAATTACAGAAAAACACACAAACTCATAGTAAAGTCTAGAAATATGAATTTTGCCTAGAAACTAATGAGAATGAACTAAAAACTAACTAAAATATACTAAAATCTATATGAAATTAACCCCAAAAAGCGTATAAAATACCCGCTCATCAACCATGCTAGCCATCTCCAATGTTAGTGACAAAGTTGAGTGTCACTAACGTTGGCTCATCATTCCCTTATCCATGTTATCTTCCACGTTAACTAAGTTAACGTGGGAGTTAACGTGGCTCATAGTGGCTTGTGTGGGCTCATTCCAACGTTAGTGACAATGTTGGGTGTCACTAACGTTGGCGATCACCTCCCTTCTTCACGTTAACTTCCACGTTAACTAAGTTAACGTGGGAGTTAACGTGGCTTACTGGGGCTTGTGTGGGTTCCTTCCAACGTTAGTGACAATGTTTGGTGTCACTAACGTTGTCGACCACCTTGTTTCTTCACGTTAGCTTCCACGTTAACTAGGTTAACGTGGGAGTTAACGTGGCTTATTGTGACTTGGCCAACGTTAGTGATAAAGTTGAATGTCACTAACGTTGGCTTCCCCTTTACTTCTTAACGTTAGAGGCTTCGTTAACTAAGTTAACGTGGCAACTAACGTGGCCACTTATGAGCTTGGTCCAACGTTAGTGATAATGTTAAGTGTCACTAACATTGGCTCCATTTCCTTTCTTCCACGTTAGAGTTCACGTTAACTTAGTTAACGTGACTCTTAACGTGGGCAATGATGGCTTCGAGAGCGTTATTGGCAATTACTTTTGTCATTAACTTTGCAAGTTACTCCCATTCTACGTTAGTGTTAACGTTAGTGTAACTAACGTAGCCACTAATGTGGTTCTTCT
Organism: Arachis hypogaea; assembly: GCF_003086295.3. Taxonomy (NCBI): domain Eukaryota; kingdom Viridiplantae; phylum Streptophyta; class Magnoliopsida; order Fabales; family Fabaceae; genus Arachis; species Arachis hypogaea. The sequence continues at coordinate 89,102,584 of NC_092053.1, forward strand.
TTGCTTCCTTTGTCCTGAAATCAAGTAATAAAGTGCATCAAAGTTCTAGTCCAAGTCATGGAAATGCAACATCCAATTTGTCATTAAATTCATGCAAAATCCTCATGAAAACATGTAAAGTGCACAATGTATGCTTGAATCAAGATGTAAGTGAATATCTACCCAAAACTGGCTTATTTCCTAAGGAAATGCATGAAACTACCCTAAAAATAGTAAAGAAAAGGTCAGTGAAACTGGCCAAAATACCTTGGCATCAATTCTACCCCCCTCAACGAATCAATAGGCTGAGAGCTGAGGTCCAAACTTTCAGGCAACAAGATGGTGAGACTCTTTGTGAAGCATGGGAGAAGTTTAAGGACCTGACAAGGAGGTGTCCACCTGACATGTTCAACGAATGGGTGCAACTGCACATTTTCTATGAAGGCCTGTCATATGAATCAAAGAAGGCTATAGACCATTCATCAGGAGGATCTTTGAACAAGAAGAAGACTATTGAGGAAGCCATAGATGTCATTGAAACAGTAGCAGAGAATGACTATTTCTATGCTTCTGAAAGAGGCAACACTAGAGGAGTAATGGAGCTAAACAATGTAGATGCTCTGCTGGCCCAAAACAAGCTCATTACCCTGCAGCTGGCTGACCTCACCAAGAAGATGGAGAGGAACCAAGTAGCAACAATCACTACTTCATCAACAACCCAAGAAGGAGTGAATGAAGAAGCAGAGGGTAGTCAGGAGCAAGCCAACTATATTGGGAATTCACCTAGGCAAAACCATGATCCATACTCTAAGACCTATAACCCTGGATGGAGGAATCACCCAAACTTTGGGTGGGAAAATCAACAAGACCAAGGCCTTGATCAAAGACACCCAAATCCCAACAATGCAGCCCATCAACATTTCACATCTAGACCATATCAACACCCCCATAACAACACCTCTCCACATTCATATCAAAACCAAAATAACTTACCTCATCCTTCCACCTCTAATCCCAATCTACCATCATTTGATGACAGACTCTCAAGGATTGAGAATCTACTTGAAAGCATAGGCAAAGAGATTCAAGACAACAAGGAATTCAAGGAGGAAGTGCGAGCCAATTTCAAGAACCAGGGAGACACAATCAAGAGGTTGGAATCCCAAGTGGGGTATCTCTCTGAGTAGATTCCTAAACCTACAGATGGATTCCCAAGTGACACAGAGAAGAATCCGAGAGGTGAAACAAAGAAAGTAAGATGGGAAGATTACAAGATGGTCACTATAAGTGATAAGGAGACTGAGGACAAGCCAAACAAGATGGCAGAACAACCTGGAGATACCTCAACAGAGAAGGAGGAAAAAGATCACCAAGAACCAGAACTCTCACAACAGGAGCTGCTGAGACTTTATGCACCCTTTTCCCAACGACTCAATGGTGCTGTTGAGAAGAGAATATACTCAAGATTTCTTGACTTGTTTGCATCTCTGCATGTCAACATACCATTCATCAAGACTATTCAACAAATGCCTGCATACATCAAGTATATGAAGGAGCTGCTTCCCAGGAAAAGCTCACTCAAGGGAGGCCAAACTATAGTGATGAACAAGGAGTGCAGTGCCCTCATTCAACCACAGTTGCCTACAAAAAGAAAAGATCCAGGGAGTTTTCATGTCCTCTGTGCCATAGGAGAAACAATGTTTGATAAAGCACTCTGCGATTTGGGAGCAAGCATCAACTTAATGCCCTTATCCCTGGTGAAGAGGCTGCAGATCAATGAGATAATGCCCACAGATGTAGTCATCAGGCTGGCTGACAAAACTCAAAAACAAGCAATAGGAGTGGTGAAAAATGTGTTGGTAAAGGTTGGGAAATACTTTCTTACCACAGACTTCGTCATCCTGGACATGGAAGAGAGTCACACTCACCCAATCATATTGGGAAGACCATTCCTAGCTACAGCCAGAGCACTCATAGATGTTGAGCGAGGGGAGCTAATATTGAGGATCCATGATGAACGACTCAGTTTTAATGTCTTCAAACTCTCACAAGAAGCAGACCAAGAGATCAAAGAACCAAGCAAAGATCATAATGAGATACTGAAAGAGGAAGCAAGCATTGAAGCACAACCAGCCCAGCTGGGAAAGCCCTTGCTTGATGAACAAGGAAATAAGCAGTTGTCACAGCTCAAGGAAAAGCTGGAGGAACCTAAACCCCCAGAGACATGTGAAGACAACAACAAAATTCCCTTAGAAGAAGAAGTCACAAAGAGCAAGGCAACATCAAAAGGAACAAAGAAGAAGGTACCAAGGAGGTGGAGGAACAAGAAGATCCCTACCGAGGACTTCTCTCTAGGGGATAAAGTGATCTCAGCTTACTTCCCAGATATCCCCCCTGATCTCCCCACTGTACCATCTCAGTTACCTAAGGTCTTCACTATCAACAGAGTTCTCTCCTTGGAACATGTAGAGATCATTGATACAACCAATGGATATAAGTCCAAGGCAATAGGGGAGGACTTGAAGCACTATCAACCTCCCTGATGAAGAAGAAACGTTAAGCTAGTGACGCTAAAGAAGCGCTTCATGGGAGGCAACCCATGTTTTATATGCTTTTAGAAAATAGTGAATAAGTCAATATTCATGAATTCCAACACAGACTTGACAAACACTTGGTGAAATCCTTAATAGGCAGTATATAGTAAAGAAGAAGTTTGGTGTTCAAAGCATGCCAAGAAAGCATGAATGCAACTGAGAGCATGCTAGTCTTGGAGCTTTGAACAGAACTTTTCATCACAGTGCTCCAAACTAAGTTTGGTGTCACCCCATGGTGCCACCAATGTGCATATAAGGATACACAGTTAGTTAGTTAGTTGGAGTTCATGAATAAACAAAATCTTTTCTTCTTTTTATTATTCTAGCCATGAAGTTTAAATTTTTTTATGATATTAATTCTTACTTTTCTTATTTTATCTTTATAGGAAAAAAGAGAGGAAGGTGAAACAGCAGAAGGAAACACTCAAGAAGAAGATGGAAGATGGTGGTTTCTGGAAGAAGCTGATTGGAAAAAGCAAAGGGAGTGAGAGTACGAGCAATCAAGAGGGACACAAGGAGGACAAGCAAGGAGGAGAGCATAGGCAACCACATGAGTAAAAGGTGGTGGAGTTCCTTCTTTGGTTCATCCCTTTCTATGTTTTAAATAAGGAAGATCTTGTATGAAATAGAACATGCTTCCATGATAGTTTGAACCTTTTAAATGCTGTCTTTTAAGTTCTTTTTTGAATAGGTCTATGTTTGCTAGTCTTTATGTTACTGCATTATCTCCTTACTTTGCTTACCTGTATGCTTGTCCTTTTGAATCAAATGAAAGGAGAATGAGTGTTTTAAAAGACCAGAGAGGAGTTCATACTATGGAGTAAGTTCATGAGTTTACGGTATAGTCATAAGTTAGCCAAGTTGGTTCAACCACCAGGTGGGAGGACAACTATCTGTCATGAATACTATGCTTGAGACACATCCCATGAGACTAGCTAAATAAGAAGATCCTAATAAGAAAAAAGGAAAGAACAATAAAGGTTGAAAAATAAAAGAAAAAGAGTAAGCAATAAGGCTAGGCACCAATGGTTTTAATCTTGAGGCATGTGTCTGTGGTGCTCTTGTGTGAGGGATCTACTTGGATGAATAAGCTCTTAGGGGTGCCTTATCACTTGGTAACTTGGGTTAACTAACTCGGGATTATCAGCTGAAAGTCCACTATCAAGAATAACCTTCACCACAGAGCATTTAGTAACCCAAAGAGGTACTGGACACCAAGGTCTCAAGAAAAGAAAATAAATAAACTATATGCCTGTGGTGTGTATGTATGGGGGAAAGAGACTTGAAGGAGTAAGTCCTTAGGGGTGTCTTAACACCTAGCACCTTGAACCAACTAATTCGGGAGTGTTGGCTGAAAGCTTATCTTAAAGAGTCACCCCCTTACAGAGCACTCAGCCTAAGAACACAAATAAGCCCTGAAATGACAACAAAAGGATCAATGAATAAAAGTCTCATGGGATGCAATCACAGTGAGTATTCTAGGACATGATAAAGGTCTGAAAGCCAGGAATGAACCTAAGTTGCTATGCATGAAACCACCATAAAACCGGGGACATGACCTCCACAAGAATGACTCATTTCTCTTGGCATTCCATTCATCATTCTCTTGTTCCAGTACTTGCTTAGGGACAAGCAAGCTTTAAGTTTGGTGTTGTGATGCCAGGGCATTTTGGCCAGTTTCACTGACCTTCTCTTTACTGTTTTTAGGATAGTTTCATGTATTTCCTTAGAAAATAAGCTAGTTTTGGGTAGATATTCACTTACATCTTGATTCAAGCATACATTGTGCAGTTTACATGATTTCATGAGGATTTTGCATGAATTTAATGACAAATTGGATGTTGTATTTCCCATGACTTGGACTAGAACTTTGATGCACTCTATTGCTTGATTTCAGGACAAAGGAAGCAAGGAAGAACCACGTTAGCAGCCACGTTAATCTAATTAACGTAACTCATAACGTGGAATGGGAGTAACTTACAAAGTTAATGAGAAAAGTAATCGCCAATAACGCTCTCGAAGCCATCATTGCCCACGTTAAGAGTCACGTTAACTAAGTTAATGTGAACTCTAACGTGGAGGAAAGGAAATAGAGCCAACGTTAGTGACACTTACCTTTGTCACTAACGTTGGACCAAGCTCATAAGTGGCCACGTTAAGAGCCACGTTAACTTAGTTAACGTGGCCTCTAACGTTAAGAAGTAAAGGAGAAGCCAACGTTAGTGACATTCAACTCTGTCACTAACGTTGGCCAAGTCACAATAAGCCACGTTAACTTCCACGTTAACCTAGTTAACGTGGAAGCTAACGTGAAGAAAGTAGGTGATCGACAACGTTAGTGACACCAAACATTGTCACTAACGTTGGAATTAACCCACACAAGCCCCAATAAGCCACGTTAACTCCCACGTTAACCTAGTTAATGGGGAAGCTAACGTGAAGAAGGAAGGTGATCGCCAACGTTAGTGACACCTAACATTGTCACTAACGTTGGAAGGAGCCCACACAAGCCACAATGAGCTACGTTAACTCCCACGTTAACTTAGTTAACGTGGAAGCTAACGTGAAGAGGAGAGATGATGAGCCAACGTTAGTGACATTCACCTTTGTCACTAACGTTGGAGATGGCTAGCACAGCCACGTTAAAGGCCACGTTAACCTAGTTAACGTGGACTCTAACGTGGGAGCTAGGGGCACATTGGAACATTAGTGACAAAGGTATGTGTCACTAACGTTCTCGAAGGTTGGCAAGCCTACGTTAAGGAGCCACGTTAACTAAGTTAACATGGACTCTAACGTAGGGAAGGAGGAGGCTTCTCAACGTTATTGGGAAAGGTAAGTCCCAATAACGTGTGCGAAGGACAAAGAGGCGTTGCCACTAACGTTGAGGTTAACGTGGCTCTTACTTGGGTTAGGAACGTTAGTGAAAAAGGTGATTGTCACTAACGTTCTCGAACCCATATTTTCACTGAACGTTAACACCACTAACGTCCTGAGCTAGAGTCTCTGCCCACTTCACACTTTCTCTCTGCAAGTAAAGCCAAGCCCAATGAAGAAGATAACTGCTTCAAACTCAAAGATCCAAAAGCCCATACCCAAGACTTGAAGAGCCAACTAGAAGATCAGAAGAGTAGTATATATAGGTGTAGCTTTGAATTATTTTGGGAGTTGGAAATTATAGGGAGCCTCTTGGCATAGAACTACTCTCTGTATTTTACTTTTTCTGCACTTCTAGTTTCATCATGTATTCTCCATCTTTGTTTTCATTTTCCAGAGCTATGAACAACTAAACCCCTTTCATTGGGTTAGAGAGCTCTGTTGTAATTTGATGTATCAATACTAGTTTTCATTATTCTTCATCTATCTTTTCTCTTAATTTTACTTGAAAGCTTTCGATCTTCATCCAATTGGGTAGTCATCTTGGAAAAGAAGCTATTCAAACTTGGATCTCTTCTGAACCTTGAAAGAGGAATGAAGAGATCTTGCTAGAAATGCTTTCTCATGCTGGACCAAATTGGGTTTGGATGGATATGTGACTATAATCCTCTCAACACTTGATTTGGGAAATGCATGTGGTATAATCAGTGACCATACTTCATCTCTTCTCATGAGCAATTGACCAAAGAATTGGCTATTGATCAAGATTTGAGAGATTGAATTACAAGGAATTGTAATTCGATCACTTAAGATTGCCAAGGAGATCAATGAGTGCATTGATTGAGGAAGAGATGAAAATGAAATTGATCCGGAGAATGCAACATTTCCTGAGCCCAATGAACTCCCCATTTCTGATCTTACCCATTCTCTTTAATTTCTGTCATTTACTTTTATGAGCAATTACTCCATTCCCATTTAAGATTCTACAATTTACTTTCCGTCAGCTACATTCAGCTCTTTATTTCTAGCATTTACTTTTCTGTTATTTACTTTTCTGCCATTTAATTTTCTGCAATTCTCAACCCAAATTCTGATTCGCTCAACTAGAACATTCCTCTAATTAAAGTTGCTTGATCAATCAATCCCTGTGGGATTCGACCTCACTCTATTGTGAGTTTTTACTTGACGACAAATTCGGTACACTTGCCGAAGGAAATTTGTTATGAGACAAGTTTTCCGTACATCAAGACCCTTATTGGGATTGTCAATAACCACCACCACATGCCTATGAACCACCCCCTCAACATGACTTTGAACCACCTTACTCACAAGCCCCCTACCACCAAATACCTCATTATGACCCTAATCCTTATCCACCATACCAACCACCTTATGATCCATATAAACCATAAATGGAACCACCACCATTCCAACACAATTACTCTCAAGAACCACCTCAATATACGCTATCTCCATACCCTTGCCAAGATGAACCAACTTCCAATTATGAAACTTCCTTCCCAAAAAATGAACCTTATTTTTTCACACCACCTCCAATGGATGATCCTCTCCAAGAATGTGTTAGTTCTTACATTCGAAGGCAAGAAGAAAACCAAAAGGAGTTTAAGGAGCTAGAAGCCAAGATGGCTACCCTAGTGGAAGTTGTTAGCAATATGGTCATCTCCCGCCTAAGCCTATGCGATCAAGGAACTCCCATTGTTGAATTTGGAGAAGCAATTAAGGAGCATAGTGAGGAAGTGAGCTTAGAGCTTCAAGGTGAAGAAGAGGAGTTGAAGCAAGAATTGTCAGAAGGGGAAGAAGTTGAGATAAATAAGCCGGAAGAAGTGGTTGAAAATATAGGAGATGTTGGAAGTCCATGGGAATGTAGAAGTAGAAAGTCCTCTTCCAAGATGCTTGATGTTGATGTTGAGGAGGGTGTACAACCTCCAAAGCATATCATGATCGAAGACTTTGAAGAGGTTGATCAAGAGATGGATTCAATCATCGAGGAGTTCCTATCTACAATTGAATCCTCTCCCATTGGGCTTGAAATTGAGGTCAAATAAGAAGATGCACAACCTCTCATGCCCTTAGTAAGAAATGAAGATGAGATTAAATTAGAAGAGAGCCACCAAGAGGAAGATGTTGAAATTGAGGAAAGTTGTAAAGAGGTAGAGATAGTCAAAGAAGAGCACAAGGGAGTGGAACTTGCAAGACCATTGAAGGCATCCCTTCCTAAGTTACCATCCAACACAACATTCAAGTGGGTAAAATTCTTATCCCTAAGCTTTGCTTTCTCAATTGAATATGGTTTGATTGAAAATGATGGTCAACTTAGAGCTCTTTGTGGAGTTAAGAGTAGGAGATAGTTGTGTAGTGGTTGGAAACATCAGTCTAAGTTCATGATGGTTACATGCTCAAAGTTGAATAGTAATGGTTAGTGTAGAACCAAATTGCATGGGTCTAGGGGAATGTTTGGATACTTAATTGAGAATTCACAAGCCTTGTCACCCAAATTTAACTATGGTAGTCAACGAGAAGATGGGTGCAAGAACAAGGTTTCGGACCCCGGAATTCATTTCAACAATCAAAACTCTTGGGGCCTTGTCATTTACTTGAGCTTACTTGAATGCCTTGTGCGCCTAATTTGGGATCTTGGTGGACATTGGAGATGCAAACAATGATGGGGATTCAAGGATGAATTCAAGCATAAACCACCCTAGCAAGGACCCCCACCAAATGTCTAACTTAAGGACTTAAACTAAAATTGCTAGGTGGGAGATACCCCACCATGGTAAACTCTTTCCACTCTCTTTTTGATTTAGTTAATAAGTAATTGGAGTTGCCATTATAAGTAGTTTTCTTTTTTTCCATACTCTTATACATTTTGTTTCGATGATAGGTTGTAGTAGTGTGTTTTAATTAGTTTAGATTGTTGATTAAGTAGGTTGCTTGAAGTGTAACTTTTGTTTGTAGTGTATTTGAAAATTTTTCAAAAACTAAAAGGATTTGTTGTTAAATTTGATTTGTGATTGTTTTAGAATACTTGTAGATTAGGAGAGTGTCCTGTTTTTGAAAAAAAAAGAGGGCATCCGCACGCGTGCGTGCTGTGCGCGCGCGTCGGTAGTGCATCTCACACTCCTGGTACAAAAACCAGAGAGTTGTGCCAAAGTTGTGCCTACTCTGTGCCCGCGACCTGACGCACAAGCGTACGTGACGCGTCCGCGTCGGTCGCCAACTTCATCAAGCATGCGTATGCGTACTCTGCGCGTCCGCGTCGCTTGTCCCTTCTGCCAATCTGCGCATCGGTGCGTGGGCGTGCATGACGCATCCGCGTCGCAAAAAAAAAGAGTTTTTTTCCCATCTTCCATTTTCCTTGTCCATTGCATTCGCATACTTTTATTCTTTGCATTTTTATTTTGTTTTTATTGCTTGTTTTTACCTTCTTTTTTTTGAGCTTCTTATTTGAATAATGGTGTTGAATTTTCTTACTCAATTGTTGAGAATTTCTTGGTTAATCTTGGTGCTTCGTGACATGTTTGACATTAATTGTGATATTTGCTCTGCACACAAGATTAGTGCTTTAGTCCTTCCTAACTCATGATCCCTTGTTTTTATACATTGTTGTCATTGTGTTAGGATAGGGCCAAATACTCTCATGCTTATCCCTAATCTTGTTTGTGTCAATTTCCGTTTAAATTTGATGCTCAACATGCTCTTCGTGCTTTAACTTGTTCTTGCATCAAGTATTGGTTAATATGCCTTTGCTTGAATTGCTTTCTCACTCACATGTTGTAGCTACCATGTATTTGAGAACCATACTTTTATTTGGCATTAGCCCTCGCCTATGTTCTAATTGCTTTCATATCTTTGTTGTAGGCTTAATTTTCTTTCTTTTTTCTCCTTTGAGGTTGGCCACCAAATGAGGGAAAGAAAAAGCTTCTAAATGGGGCAATAAACAAGTTCACCCGCACAACCCTTTGAAGAAACTCATCAATTGTAGCAACCCGTCCACTTTACTCTTCTTTGCATGCACCGAGGACGGTGCAAATTTCTAAGTGTGGGGAGGTCATCTGACCGATCTCCATGGGTAACAATTTCTTTCTTTCAACACCAATTCTTGATTTTCTTTGTTAGTTAGTTGTTGCATTGCATAATATATTTCATGTTAGTTAGAATTTGTACATATTTCACCATTTCTTTCTATATGTTAGGACTACTTGGTTAGGGTGATGACTTCTTTTCCAAGAAAAATTGTTTTAGGGAACACTACCAATTAAAATTTTTTTTTTGTGTGAACTTGCTTGAAGAATTTATTTTGGAACATGGTTTTTGAGCTAAGAACACAAGCATGTGAGCTTTGAGCCAAATTGTGTGGTTACATCTTATAACCACTTATTTTCCATTCTTGTGCGCATTATTCTCTTTCTATGATTGTAATCTTTGGTTTTTTTGATTCTTTATGTCCATTATTCTATGTATGAATGCATTTATATGATTGAGTCCATAATTTCATTTAGCTCACTTACCCAAATAGCCTACCTTTCATCAACCATTGTTAGCCAATTTTGAGCCTATTTAATCCTTTTGTTCTTAATTGTAGCACATCACTACCCCTAAGTGAAAAACAATAAATATCCCTTAATTTAGATCTTTGATTAGCTTAGGCTAGTGAGGGTGTGTATCATTTGGGTATGGGAAACTTGGGACATTGGTTGAGGTAAAAGTGTAATTTTTATTTTTGCTAAAAATATTGGGAATTGGGTACATATTCATGCACTATACGTAAAACCATATGCATTGATACGTTTGTATATACTTTAGAAAAAATGATGATAAAGAAAAATAAAAAGAACATATATATATATATATATATATATATATATATATATATATATATATATAATAGAAAAAAACAAAAAAAAGAAAAAAGAGAAAAAGAAATAAAAAGGGGACAAAAATGCCCCAAAATAAGGTTCAATAAAAATCAATACATATGGATGTGAATTAAAAAGAATGCATGAGTATGTGAAAAAGTGAGAATCATGGGTGGCTAGGTTGTGTATTAGAATTGTATAGGTTGTTACATATGTTAGGTGAGAGCTTAGGCTAATCAAAGATACAAATTTCAAGCTCACTTGACCATATGCATCTTTACCTTCACCCTAGCCCCATTACAACCTATGAATAAGTCCTCATGATGAATGTATGCATGCATTGAATAATTGTTGATTGTTAGAAGAAAAATAAATCTTGGAAAGCATGATTAGAAGAGAATTGAGTGATCGACCCTATACACTAGAGCGACTAGAGCGGATACTTCCAGTGAGGGTTCGATGGTCAATTCCTTGTTCTCGGCTTTCATGAGCTTTTCTTCTTGCAAGTCTATTTGTGCTTTATTTTGATATTTCAATTGGTAGGATTCATGAATCATCATACTACTTAGCCCTACACGTGCATATGTGTTCTTGGGGATTGATTTACTTTTAACCAAGTAGGTAGAGTCATATTGCATTTAGTTGCATGCATGTAGATAGGTGCATATAGTTTATTTGCATTGAATAAATGTTCATACCCTTTTCTTGTCCTTCTTTATTCTTAGCATGAGGACATGCTTGGTTTAAGTGTGGGAAATTTTGATAAACCCCGATTTTGTGGTCTATCTTGTACTTATTTTGGGGGATTTTATCACCTTTTCTCACATTTATCTAATGAAATAGCATAGTTTTGTAATTCTGCCTAAATTTGTGCTTAAGTGTGAAAACATACTTTTTAGGCATTAAAATAGCTAAATTTAACTCATTTTAGTTCCATTCGATGCCTTGATATGTTGGTTGAGTGATTTCAGGTTCACAAGGCAAGTATTGGATGGAAAAAGTGAGGAGAAAAGCATGCAAAGTAGGAGAACTCATGAAGAAATGAAGGAACCGCAAAGCTGTCAAGCCTGACCTCTTCGCACTCAATCGACCATAACTTGAGCTACAGTGGTCCAAATGAGGCGGCTCCAATTTTGTTTGAAAGCTAACATCTGGAGCTTTGAAATGATTTAAAATTTGTCATAGTTTCTTGACGTATAGAGGTGCGTACGCGCACATGACGCGCGCGTGCCGATGGAGCACGTGGTTCACTAAAGTGAAATCGTGGCCAGCGATTTTGCAGCTCATTTTGGGCCCAATCCAACTCATTTCTAATGCTATTTCATGCATAATTCAAGCTTGGGTAAGGAGGGAGCAATTGTTTGGTAGTATAGCATCATGTAGGTTAGTTTCTAGAGAGAGAAGCTCCCTCTTCTCTCTAGAATTAGGTTAGGTTAATCTCTCCTAGATCTAGGTTCAATCTCATCTTTCCATCTTGTTCCCTTTATGATTTCTTGCTTCTACACTTTCATTCTCTTAGTTTGTGATGTTAATTTTACTTTTATGCTTCTTTTATGTTCATGGACTCATGTTGGATTTGGATCTCTTTAATGCAATTTAATGTTTGATGTTCTTTTAATTGTTGAATTGAGCTGTGATTTACTTTCCTTGCAATTGGTAGTTGTTAGATTTTACCATTTCTCGCACATTTACCATGCTTTCCATTTGTACCCACCAAGTGTTTGACAAAATGCTTGGTTGGGCTTTAGAGTATATTTTGAGCATTCTTGGCTTGGAAAGAGTAATTGGGCAATCTTGAGTCATTAAAACCCAATTTAGATTGGTGATCTAGAGTTGTTTGTTAATATGATTTTCATTGACTCTAATCTCTTGCTAATTCCATTAGTGAGTTGATTAAGACATTTGGATTGAGGTTAACTAGTCTTGTTTGACTTTCTCTAATGGAAGATAACTTACACCTTCTTCCAACATTGGGGATGACGAAATAAGATACATTCTTGTTAAGTATTGTTATGATTATTGACTAAGATAGAAAGCCTATGATCTCAAACCTTGCCATGAATGTCTCTCTTTATTACTTGCTTTCTTTAATTGCTTGTTTGAATTACTTTTCTTGCCCATTTAATTTCTTACTCTTTTATAAAACCAAACCCTTTTGTTCCTCATAGCCAATAATTAAACACTTCATTGCAATTCTTTGTGAGATGACCCGGAGTCTAAATACTTTGGTTAATTTTTATTTGGGGTTTGTACTTGTGACAGCCAAATTTTTGATTGGGAGGATTGTTTGTTGGTGTAGAACTATACTTGCAACGAGATTTCAATTGTGAAATTCTATACCGACACAACAATTCGCTCATCACATCTAAATAAAACTTTAAATATGTACCTTACATCCTCTGATATGGTTGAATTACAAGGTAATAAACTCAAGGTTAACTATTTTTTTATTTGTTAAATTTCTTTGTTTTCTAGCCACTCTTCAACCTTTTGAAAAAATATTTGAGTGTTCATGGTGGCGGTATCGAACTTCTTTCTAAGATCCTTATTTTTCTCATCTAGAGAGATTATGTTTTTTGTACATCCTCAAATGCAAACTAGATTTCATAAACCAATCTACCCATTCTATTCTTTACTTCTAAGGTTTTGTCTTGGATTTTGGCGCACGAATCCCCACACCTTCGTACTGCTGTACCAGCAAGTGCACTGGGTCATCCAAGTAATATCTGAGTGATTTAAGGTCGATCCCATGAGGATTGTGGTTTGAAGCAAGCTATGGTTATCTTGCAGGTCTTAGTCAGGCGAAATCAAAAGTTGATAGATAAATATTTGTGAGATTTAAACTAAGTTGGCATGTAAATAAAGAAAAGGGTAATCAGTAATAGGAATAGGGTTAAGGATTAGAGCTGCGTTGTCTTTTTGAATTAACTCTGGTATTACTGTCTTCTTTGCTTATGAATGATCTCTTCTATGACAGGCTGTATGTGATTGACGCCATGGGCCGTGGTCATCAATCTCCTCTGCTTTTAGATCAAACACCATTGGTCGTGGTCATCCAATCTGATGGAGGGTGAAGCTCTAGCAGTTCTTTCTCTTGGCGATCCTACTCAAAATGCCACAGACAAGGTCGAATCTTCCAAATCAGAGAATGTTGCTTCTTTGGATTCTAGCCTATACCACGGAGACCCTAATTTCCCTGAAAATCGGCTGAACTGGGTGTCTCGAGAAGTCTACAATGAAGTCGTGGATTAGCCATCTGAGAGATGTATAAACATAGTTGTTGGTTTGCGCTTTCCAGTCACGTATTCACACGAACCCAAGTAGACATGATGAATCCATAGTTGATGATATATTTTGGCTATAATTGGATGGATTTCATCACATAAACTCACACTTATTTACCAAAATAGCATACTTTTGTGTTTGATCCCTAAATTGAACCTAAATGTGAAAACATACATTTTTGTGCTTAAATTGAGCAATTTAATCCCACTTTTATTTCATCCGATGCCGTGATATGTTTGTTGAGTGATTTTAGGTCCTAGAGGCAAGAATGGATAGCCAAAAGTGGAAAAAAGCATGCAAAAAGGGAGAAAACATGAAGAAAACAAAGGAGAAAAGCATTTCAGCCTGTGCCCACGCACAGGTTCTGTGCCCACGCTTAGGGCAGAATGGAAATCAGGACCCGTGCATCCGCACAGGTACCAGCGCATGCCTCCATTAAAAAGTCACGTGGACTCGCATTTTGAGGGCTTTTTGGCCCATTTTTTGAAGGCTTTGGAGCATATATGAAGGGGGAAGTAACCATATATCATACCATACAATACCATACTTCATAATAGAGTTTTTAGGAGTAGTTTTAGGGTAGTTTAGTTTAGGTTTCCTCTCAAGTTTTCTTACGTTTAATTAGGGTTTGTAGCATTTTATACTTCAATTTTGGCTTTGGATTTTGCAATTTCATTGTAAGTATTTCTTTAATTCTTCTTTTATTACACTACTTGTTCTACACTTTCTTGAATTCTCATTTCCTTTGTCAATATACACATAGTTTTACAATTTTGAATTGCTAGTTGTTGAATTTAATGTTTGATGCTTATTTTATGTTTGTTGAGTTGCTTTGGTTGCTTGTTGTCATTTATGGTTCATAGATTTTTACCATTTTCTCAATTTTTCCATGTTTTATGTTTATGCCCTCTATGTGTTTGATGAAATGCCAATCTTAGTTATGGGGTAATTTCCACCTCTTGGCTTGGGAAAAATGAGTTTATGGATTACTAGAGCTATAATGTCCAACATTTAGTGATAATTCTTGGGTTGTTAGTTATTATTGTTTCTACTAATGCTAGCTCTTTATCAACTAGTTTGGTAAGTTAGCTAGGATTTATGGATTAATGACAACTATGCTCACTTAACTTATCCTTCGATGTTAAGGGTTGACTTAGTGAGATTAATCCATCATAATTATCATAGTTGTGGTTCTAGCAAGGAAGGGATTGCATGACTCATCCCAAGTCAAGGTTTCATTTATGTTTTAAACTACTTTTCCATCAATTTTGAGTCTTACTTGTTTATATTACATACATAGTTCTTTTGTTCTTTCATTAGTTTATTCATTGCAAATTTTGTCTTGTTCTTTAATTCCCTTATTTTGTTTGCTCTCAATCATTGAAAACCCCTTTGATTCTCACAACCAAAATTGTGCACTTGTTGGCATTAGTTCCTAGGGAAGACGACCTGGGATTTAAAACTCCCGGTTATTTTGTATTGATTGTGACATCTTTAGGATTATAATTTGGTTGATGATCAATGGTTGGGTTTGGACTATACTTGCAACGTTAATCCTATTTTTAGTGTGAAAATCCAAACCCATGCTTTTGGTCGTCTATCAAGATGCGGGTGTTTGTCAGGCACGTTCGTCTTAGTATGATGAATAGAGATGATTGTCACTGATCATCCAATTCACCATCTTGAAGAGAAAGTATACATCTTAGAAATAAATCAAACACGGATCGAAGAAGAAACATTAATACTTTTATTAATTCATAGGACTCAGTAGAGCTCCTCCCCTCAGAGTCTTGGCCGTGACCCTAAGCACCTTATTTTCCAATATTTCCACCAGATACAATAATGCCACAGACACTTTAACTGGGTGAACCTTTTCAGATTGTAACTCATCTTTGCTAGAGTCCCCAGATAGAGGTGTCCAGAGTTTTTAAGCACACTCTTTTTTCTTTGGATCACGACGTTAACCACTCATTCTCAAGCTTTTTACTTGACACCTTCACGCCACAAGCACATGGTTAGGGACAGCTTGTTTAAGCCGCTTAGGCCAGGATTTTATTCCTTTAGGCCCTCTTATCCATTAATGCTCAAATCCTTGGATCATTTTACCTTTTTCTTTTGGTTTAAAGGCTTACTGGCTTTTTCAATCTGCCCTCTTTTTCCTGCATTTTTGGGTAGTAATGGATTTTTCTCTTTATTTATTTATTTTTTTTCTTTTTTGCCATTTTTTCTTTCTTTTTTGCATGCATAAAAATTTTTTCTTTTGCAACATTCTTTTTCTTTTTCTTTTTGCTACTTTTTCTTGCTTCAAGAATCAATTTATTCAGATTTTTTAGATTACCAATAATACTTTTCCTTTTTCCTTATTCTTTCAAGAGCCAACATTCTAAAATTTCAACTTCAAATATGCACTATTTATTCATACATTCAGAAAACAATGGCAATACCACCACATCAACATAATTAAACTATATGGGACATTTTACATCTTTAAGGTGAGAGATATATGGGACATTTTACATCTTTAAGGCATAAATACAAATGATCATGAAACAAGAACAAGAGAACAGATAAAATATAACAGAAAACAGAAAAATAATAGAAGAAAAGGAAGTAAAAAAAAATTAGTCCACCTTTAATGGTGGCGGCTAGTACTCCTCCTTGAGGATCCAATGTGATGCTTGATCTCTTCTATGTCATTCCTTTGCCTTTGTTGTTCTTCCCTCATAGCCATTTGGTCTTCCCTTATGGCTTTTTGATCTTCTCTGATTTCATTGAGGTGGTGGAATGCTCATGATGCTCCACCCTCAATTATTCCATGTTAGTGCTTAGTTCTTCAAGAGAAGTCTGCCATTGATCCCAATAGCTTTGAGGAGGAAAATACATCCCTTGAGGCATCTCAGGGATCTCATGCTGAGGTGGCTGTACATGCTCTTGTGTATGCTCTCTGGTTTGCTCTATCCTCTTCTTAGTGATGGGCTTGTCCTCCCCAATGGAGATATCTTCTTCTATGACAATTTCAGTTGAATTGCATAGATGACAGCTGAGGTGTGAGAATGCCAACCATGCATTGGTGGAAGGCTTCTTAGCTATCTTGTACAATTCTTGAGGAATCACCTTATGTACTTCCATCTCACTTCCAATCATAATGCAATGGATCATGATGGCTCTGTCGACAATTACTTATGATCGATTGCTAGTAGGGATGATGGAACGTTGGATGAATTCCAACCATCCTCTAGCTATGAGCTTTAGGTCAAGCCTTTTTAGTTGAATGGGCTTGCCTTGGGAATCCTTTTTTCACTATGCTCCTTCCACACAGATGTCTGAGAGTACTTGATCAAATCTCTGATCAAAATTGACTTTCCTAGTATAAGGATATGGATCTCCTTACATCAGAGGCAAGTTGAACGCCAATCTCACACTTTCTGGGCTGAAATCTAAGATTATCCCTCGGACCATGGTGATCCAATTCTTTGGATTTAGGTTCACACTAGTGTCATGTTTTTTAGTAACCCATGCATTAGCATAGAACTCTTGTACCATTAGAATCTCAACATCCTGAATGGGATTGGTTAAGACTTCCTAACCTTTTCTCTGGATCTCTCTTCAGAATTTTGGATACTCATTCTTCTTGAGCTTGAAAGGGATCTCAGGGATCAATTTCTTCTCTGCCACTACTTCATAGAAGTGGTCTTGATGAGCTTTGGTGATGAATCTCTCCATCTCCCATGATTTAGAGGAGGTGACTACTGCCTTTCCTTTCCTCTTTCAAGAGGAGTCTCCAACCTTGGGTGCCATGAATGGTAATGGAAAGAAAAAAGCTATGCTTTTCCAACACCAAACTTAAAACTTTGCTCGTCCTCAAGCAAAAACAAAGAAAATAGAAGAATGGAGTATAAGAAGAAGAAAATAGAAGAAGATAAAGGAAGAGAGAGGGCTCGGCCTTGTGGGTTTTATGAGTGGATGAGAGGTGTGCGTATGAAGGGTTATGAAGAGGGGTATTTATAGGATGGGGGTAGGTTAGGGTTCGGCCATAGGGTGGATTTTAGGTGGGAAAGTTGATTTTGAATTGGGTGGGGGTTGGTGGAAGTTATGATGGTTTTGGGAAAGTGGTATGTATGTGATTGGGCTAGGGTTTATAGGGAAATGTGTATTGGGAAGTGTGAAAGTAAGTGGGGTAGGTGAAGATGCTGTGGGACCTACTGGTCCTGAGAGGCTAGGGAATTCTAGATTCCCTGTTTGCTGCATTGGCATTTGAATGCCCAGGGTCTGCTTCCTGGTTGGTGTTCAACGCCAGCAATGCTGCCCATTATGGGCATTGGATGCCCAGCCATAGCTCCCTGGCTGGCGTTCAACTTTAATAACACTCCATCCAAAGTGTTCTATTTGTACTGCTGTGAATTCTGTCTCTGTTCTGACTGCTGCATATGATCATGACTCTAAAAATAACTGAAAGAAAAATAAAATGAAGAAAATAAATATGAAAATAATTAATTAAGGTTGGGTTACCTCCCAACAAGCACTTCTTTAAACGTCATTATCTTAACAGTTAGCTCCTTATGGAGGGGAGTATGGGCTCAAATTTTCACCCCTTATAGTGAACTTTCTTCCGGTCTTCTTATGAATGAATTCTACATGCTCTACAGACAGGACACGACTTAGTGTATGTGGTATGACTGGTTTCTTAGTGAAGACAACTCTCATGCCAGGTGAGAGGCCTTCTGCTAGGACTTTTTTGTCCCTCCAACCTTTAGGTAGTTTTCTGTTAGTACCTTTGTGCTCAGAGCTTGTTGGTGGCTACCCAACACCAAACTTAGAATTGATATTTGGGGGCTCTGTAAAGCTCTGCACAGAAAGAGAAGGTTGGAACACTAGGTTTTGCACAGTTATCTCTCTTTTAGAGGAAGAATTGGGATGAGGCATCTTGAAAAAGATGTGATCCTTCCCTAGTTGTAGGGTTAGTTTTCCCTTAGCCACATCAATGATAGCTTTAGTAGTGGCTAGGAAAGGTTTTCCAAGGATGACAGAGTTATCCTCATCCTCTTCGATATCCAAGACTATAAAGTTTATAGGGTTGTAGTGGTTTTTAAACTTTACCAAGACATCCTCTACTAAGCCATATGGCTTCTTCATTGTCTTTTCAGCCATCTCTAATAAGATGTTTGCAGCTTGTACCTCAAGGATTCTCAGCTTCTCTATTACAGAGAGTGGCATGAGGTTGATGCTTGACCCTAGGTCACATAGAGCCTTGTCAAAGGTCATGGTGCCTATGGTGCAAGAAATCAGATAGCATCTAGGATATGGAAGCCTCTGAGGTAGCTTCTGCTAAACCAAAGCATGGAGTTCTTTGGAAAGCAATGGAGGTTCTTCCTACAAAGGCTTCGTACCAAAGAGCTCCTAGGTATTGAGCAACTTGCTCTTCCCTAGTGTCCTCATCCTCATCAGAGGATGAGTAATCATCAGAACTCATACACTGCAGAAGTACATTCAAAGGAACCTCTATGGTTTTTACATGAGCATGGGCTTCCTTGAGTTCAGGGATAGCGGGTTCTTGAGTGGGACTTAAGGACTCAAAAGGTGTGCTTTTACTGGCATTCAATGCCAGCTCTGATAGCTCTTTCGGCGTTGAACGCCCTTGTTGTCCAACCTTACTGGGGTTAAACAGCAATCCCTCTAGTGTTTTGGGCATTGAACGCCCAGCAGGGGTATCCTTACTGGCATTCAATGCCAGCTTACCCGGGTGTGTGGGCATTGAACGCCCAGTGAGGGGTTCCTCACTAGCGTTCAGCACTAGACTGCCTACCTGTTTGGGCGTTGAATGCCCAGTGAGGGGTTCCTCACTGGCGTTCAGCGCCTAAGTTTCTGGGTGTTTAGGCATTGAACACCTAGCAGGGGGTATCTTTGTTGGTGTTCAACGCCAGCTTCCCTGGGTGTGTGGGCGTTGAACGTCCAGTGAGGAGTTCCTCATTAGCGTTCAGCGCCAGGCTGCCTGCCTGTTTGGGTGTTGAACGCCCAGCGAGGGGTTCCTCATTGGCGTTCAGTGCCAGAGTTCCTGGGTGTTTGGGCATTGAACGCCCAGTCAGTGCTCCTTGGCTAGCGTTCAACGCCAGCTCTACTTCCAGGATGGGCGTTGAACGCCCAATGAGGGGTTCCTTATTGGCGTTTAGCACTAGGCTTGCTGCCACATCGGGCATTGAACTTCCAGTAAAACCTTCTTCACTGGCGTTCAATGCCTTTCCAATCTTCTCAGATTCAGCCTCTACCACCATGGTTATGGCCTTGCACTCTTCTCTTGGATTCACCTCAGTGTTACTAGGAAGAGTGTCAGGGATCCTCTTGCTCAGTTGACCAATTTGTACCTCAAAATTTCTAATGGAGGACCTTATTTCATTAATGAAACTATGAGTGGTCTTAGAGAGGCTGGAAACCAGAGTTACTAAGTCAGAAAGGTTCTGCTTAGAGGTTTCCGTATTCCCTTGAGAAGATGGGAATGATAGTCTGTTATTGAACCTATTCTGGTTCCTTCCACCTTGATTATTATTGAAACCTTGCTGAGGTTTTTGTTTATCCTTCCATGAAAGAATAGGATGGTTCCTCCATGAAGGATTATGGGTGTTTCCATAGGGTTCTCCCATGTAATTCACCTCCTCCATGGTAGGTTGATCAGGATCTTAAGCATCTACATCAGGAGATAGTTCTTGGGTACTGCTAGCTGCAGTTGGCAGTCCAGTCAGATGTTGAGAGATCATGTTGACCTGTTGGGTCAAGATCATATTCTAAACCAAGATGGCATTCAGAGTATCAACTTCAAGAACTCCTTTCTTCTGAGAAGTCCCATGGTTTATAGGATTTCTTTCAGAAGTGTATATAAATTGGTTATTTGCAACCATAGCAATGAGTTTTCTTGCTTCTGTAGCTGTTTTCTTCAAGTAGACTGATCCACCTGTAGAGCTGTCTAATGAGATTTTGGACATCTCAGATAGACCATCATAGAACACACCTATGATAGATCACTCTGAAAGCATGTCAGGAGGACATCTCCTGATCAATTACTTGTATCTTTCCCAAGCTTCATAGAGGGATTCACCTTCTCTTTTTACTAAGGGTTTGAACTTCCACTCTAATTTTACTCAACCTTTGAGGGGGAAAGAATTTAGCTAGAAAAGCATTAACCAGCTTTTTCCAAGAGTCTAAGCTCTCTTTTGGTTGAGAACCCAACCATATCTTAGCTCTGTCTCTTACACCAAAGGGAAAGAGCATAAGTTTATAGACTTCAGGATTTTTTCTATTAGTCTTTATAGTATCACAGATCTATAAGAATTCAGCTAAGAACTGATGTGGATCTTCCATTAGAAGTCCATGGAATTTGTAGTTTTGCTACAGAAGAGAGACTAACTGAGGCTTAAGCTCAAAATTATTAGCTCCAATGGCAGGTACAGAGATGCTTCTACCATAAAAGTCAGAGGTGGGCATGGTGAAGTCACCAAGAACCTTTCTGGCATCACCTTTAGGTTCGGCCATGTCTCCTATTTCTTGTTCAAAGTTTTCTGAACGATTTCTTCTGGAAGTGCTCTAAATTGTTGTAAGCTCTTCTTCAGAGTCCTTTTAGGTTTAGGATCAAGATCTAAGAGGGGTTCTTTATCCTTGTTCCTGGTCATAAACAAGAAGAGAAAAAAAGAAAGAAAGGAAGAAAGCTTTTTGTGGTACTTGGACCAAGAGCTTCCAGTGAGATGTGAAGAAAGAAGTAGAAGATAGAAAAGTGAAGATGGAGGATGAGAGAGAAGTAGAATTCGAATAATATAAATAGAGATGAGAAGAAGTAAAAATAAAAGAGATAAACAAGAATTAAAATATTTTTGTTTTTATTTTATTTATTAATTAATTTCAAAAATTAAGTTAATAATTGAAAAAGAATTAAAAATTAGTTAGTGAATTTTCAAAAATAGAAGAGAGAGAAGAAGAAAGAGTTTTCAAAAATTGAGAGAGAAAAGAGTTAGTTAGGAAGTTTTGAGAAAGAAGAGAGAGAAGATATGTAATTAATTAAGAAAGGATTTGAAAATAAAATAAGGTAAGAAAAGAATTGAATTTACAAATTTGAAAACAAAATAAGGAAAGAAATTAAAAAGATTTAAGAAAGATTTAATTTTAAAATTTGAGATTAGAAAAGATAAGATAAGAAACAAAAAAGTTTTGAAAAAGAGTTTAAAAAGATAAGATTTTGAAGTTTGATTTTGAAAAAGATTTGATTTTAAAGTTTGAATTTTGAAATTGTGAAGTTTTAAATTTTGAAAAGTTGAAATTTGAATTTTGAATTTTGAAAAAGATAAGATTTTGAAAAAGATAAGATTTTTTATTTTGGAAAGATTTGATTTTTTTTTGAAAATTGAAACTAAGATAAGATAAGATAAAAGTTTTGAAATTAAAATCTGAATTTTTAATGCTAATTTCCAAAATTAAGTTAGTTTTAAGATAGAAAAGGTATTTTTTTGAGTTTTTTAAATTTAATGAGGAAAGAGAAAAACAAGTAAAAGACACAGAACTTAAAATTTTTAGATCTAATGGCCCAAGTTTTCGAAAATTCGAAGTAAAAACACCAAGGGACACCAAACTTAAAAATTTTAGGATCAAAATAAAAAGAAAACACAAGAACACTTTGAAGATTGACAAGAACACCAAGACCAAGACTAAAAAACTCAAAGAACACAAGAACATATAAAGAACACCAAACTTAAAATTTTTAGAAAACTAAACACAAATTTTTGAAAAATTAAAAGAGAAACACAAGAAGACCCCAAACTTAAAAATTTGACACAACATTTAACCAAAGAAAATATTTTTGAAAAATTTTAGAAAGAAAGACTCAAAATTTTGAAAATTACCAAGAACAAAAACAAAAAGACTCAAACCAAAAACAAAGATCTAATAAAGAAAATAAAAATTTTTGAAAAAGGTTTTTGAAGAAGTTTTAAAATTTTTGGAATTGAAAAATAGAAAACAGGAAAGACTCAAACCAAGAACTAAGATTAACCAAAGAAAAGAATTTTTTTTTTTGAAAAAGTTTGTAAATTTTTTGAAAAAAAAAAGAAAAAGGAAACAAAAATTGAAAGACTCAAATAAAATAAAAATTACCTGATCTAGGGAGCAAGACAATCTGTCAGTTTGTCCAAACTCGAACAATCTCCGGCAACAGCGCTAAAAACTTGGTGCACGAATCCCACACCTTCGTACAACTGTACTAGCAAGTGCACTGGGTCGTCTAAGTAATACCTAAGAGAGTCAGGGTTGATCCCACGAGGATTGTGGTTTGAAGCAAGCTATGGTTATCTTGCAGGTCTTTGATGAGCGGATAATTTATACGCTTTTTGGCATTGTTTTTAGTATGTTTTTAGTAGGATCTAGTTATTTTTAGGGATGTTTTTATTAGTTTTTATGTTAAATTTACATTTCTAGACTTTACTATGAGTTTGTGTGTTTTTCTATGATTTCAGGTATTTTCTGGCTGAAATTGAGGGACTTGAGCAAAAATCAGATTCAGAGGTTGAAGAAGGACTGCTGATGCTGTTGGATTCTGACCTCCCTGCACTCAAAGTGGATTTTCTGGAGCTACAGAACTCCAAATGGCGCGCTCTCAACGGCGTTGGAAAGTAGACATCCAGGTCCTTCCAGAAATATATAATAGTCCATACTTTGCCCAAGTTTAGACGATGCAAAAGGGCGTTGAACGCCAGTTCTACGCTGCAGTCTGGAGTTAAACGCCAGAAACACGTCACAAACCAGAGTTGAACGCCAAAAACACGTTACAACTTGGTGTTCAACTCCAAAAGAAGCCTCTGCACGTGTAAACTTCAAGCTCAGCCCAAGTACACACCAAGTAGGTCCCAAAAGTGAATTTATGCATCAATTACTTACTTCTGTAAACCCTAGTAGCTAGTCTAGAATATATAGAACTTTTTATCATTGTATTCACAGTCTTGGTTTCTCCGGTTCCCCTCTGGGGCCGAGACCAATGAACTCCATTTTCACTTATGTATTTTTCAATGGTAGAGTTTCTGCACTCGATAGATTAAGGTGTGGAGCTCTGCTGTTCCTCATGATTTAATGCAAAGTACTACTGTTTTATATTCAATTCAACTTATTCCGCTTCTAAGATATCCATTCGCACCCAAGAACATGATGAATGTGATGATTATGTGACGCTAATCATCATTCTCACTTATGAACGCGTTCCTGACAAACACTTCCGTTCTACATGCAAACAAGCTAGAATGAGTATCTCTTGGATATCCAATACAGAGGACCGAGTCCGAGATATTGGAATCTTCGTGGTATAAGTTAGAACCCATGGATGGCCATTCCTGAGATCCAGAAAGTCTAAACCTTGTCTGTGGTATTCCGAGTAGGATCTGGGAAGGGATGGCTGTGAAGAACTTCAAACTCGTGAGTGCTGGGCGTAGTGACAGACACAAAAGGAGGGTGAATCCTATTCCAGTATGATCGAGAACCTCCAGATGATTAGCCGTGCCGTGACAGAGCATTTGGACCTTTTTCACAGAGAGGATGGGATGTAGCCATTGACAACGGTGATGCCTTATATAAAGCTTGCCATGGAAAGGAGTAGGAATGATTGGATGAAGACAGCAGGAAAGCAAAGATCAGAGGAACGAAAGCATCTCTATACGCTTATCTGAAATTCTCACCAATGATTTACATAAGTATTTCTATCTTTATTTTCTGTTTATTTATTATTATTATTCGAAAAATCCATAACCATTTGATATCCGCCTGACTGAGATTTACAAGATGACCATAGCTTGCTTCATACCAACAATCTTTGTGGGATCGACCCTTACTCACGTAAGGTTTTATTACTTGGAAGACCCAGTGCAATTGCTGGTTAGTTGTATCGAAGTTGTGACAAATTATGAATTAAGATTAGAGCACCAAGTTTTTGGAGCCATTACCAGGGATCACAATTTCATGCACCAGTCTTAGTCAGGCAAATCAGAATTCAGTTGGATTGATGCAAAGGCAATATTGTAGAAATTAAAATCAGTAATATGGATATGGTTAAGGATTGGAGTTGCTTTGTCTTGCTGAATTAACTCTGGCATTACTGTCTTCTTTGCTTGTGAATGATTTCTTCAATGGCAGGTTGTATGTGATCAACGCCTTTATTGAAAGGTCGTCAATACTCCTCCGGATCTGAACCACAGGATTAGTGTAGATCCATCTCTGCTTGAGGGAGAAGCTCGTACAGTCCATTCTCCTTAATGATCCTACTCAAAATGCTACAGACAAGGTCGGATCTTCCGATCAGAGAATACTGCACCTTTGGGTTCTAGCCCCTACCACAGAGACCATAATCTCCCCGTAAATCGGCTGAACTGGTGTCTCGAGAAGTCCCCAACGAAGTCGTGGATTAGCTGTCTGAGAGATGTATAATCAAGCTGGCGGTTCATGCTTTCCACTGAAGTATTCACACGAACCCACGTAGACACGGGTGTTTGTTACGCACGTTTGTATTAGTATGATGAATAGAGATGATTGTCACTGATCATCCTATTCACCATGTTGAAGAACGAATATACATCTTAGAATTAATCAAACACGGATCAAAGAGAGAGTAATACTTTTTTTAATTCATAGGATTCATCAGGGCTCCTCCCCTCAACCTAGGAGGTTTAGAAACTCATGCTAAAAGGAAATACAATGATGAATTTGAAATTATGGTAAAGGTATTGTAAAAGTGTTCGAATAACATAAATCTAATACCTTAAATACTAAACAATGACTAGTAAGGGTAAAACATTATTTTTAGTGCTAAAATCCACTTCTGGGGCCAACTTGGTGAGTGTTTGGGCTGAGCTTTGATGAGATCCACGTGCTATGGGGTCTCTAGGGCATTGAACGCTAGCTAGGAGGTCCTCTCTGGGTGTTTGGATGCTGGTCTTTGCTCTGTGGGCGCTGGACGCCTGGAAGAGGGTAGGAGGCTGGCGTTGGACGCCAGTTTTGGGCCTTCTAATCTGAAGCAAAGTATAAACTATTATACATTTCTAGAAAGCTCTAGAAGTTAAATTTCCATAGTCGTTAAGAACACTCCATTTGGACTTCTGTAGCTCTAAAAAAGTACTTCCTCTGTCTCTGAATCAGATTTTTTCTCTAGCCTCTCAATTTTAGCCAAAAATTATCTGAAATTGTAAAAAAACACAAAAACTCAAAGTAGAATCTAAAAATGTGAATTTAACACTAAAACCTATAAAAACTTAATAAAAACTAAACAAAATATGCTAAATACTATATGAAAATGATGCCAAAAAGCGCATAAAATATCCGCTCATCAATAGTTTCTTTAATGCTTTATTGTCATAATGAGTTCTTCCTTATACCTTCTATTGGAATCTATTTCTGAACTTCTTCATTTAATATAATTGCAGCTGACTTTATGGGACTTGAGAATGAAAGAAAATGGTGGTTTGTGACTCGGAGTATCAAGTGTGCTAGCAATTGTTTAGTTTGTTTGCATGCTCTTTCTTTCTGAATCCCAAGATGGATATTTATAAAGGTACACAATTGCTTTGAGAGTTGTGTCAAAAATGCTACTTTTGAAAGCTACTTGTTTAGGAAAGCATCTTGCGATTTTGTTTTCATGTACAGAATAGGAAAAATTAAGCAGATGATGTGTTTTCTAAGATTTATATATGATCTTACTCGCTTAGAGGATGAAGTTGATTTCCTCACAGCTCAATCAGAGCAAGACCACTAGAAAAGGAATAATGCCAAACTCTGGCATGTTTTTCGATCAAAGGAATTCATATTGGCTTTCCTTGTTGGAGGAGGACTTCTGGTAATAATGCTTGTTTCCTTTTCTTTTATTCTTTAATCTTCTTTTAAAGTTTTTTTACAAGATATCACATGTTTTGGTTTGCGACTTTAAGTAATAGGCTAAAAGAAAATAAAGCTAGTGATTGCCTAGAATGGAAAGTGAAGCTTCAAAATAATTTATCAATTTTATATCTGTTTTTTTCCATCTTTTGCAGGTTAAAAAGTTCACAAATGTTCCAGAAACAATTATGTATGATCTAAGGGAAGGAAGTTTAAGAGGGCTAGAGGAAAGAGGAACAACAAAGGTCTTAGGTTTTAAGTTGTACTGTTTCTGTATTTTTCTTTAGTTTTTAGTTTTGGAATTTGAACTTAGAGATTTATTTTGAATTTGAGTATTAATTTTTTAATGTATAAAATAATTATAACAAAAATTATATATCTCACTAAATATTGTTTGATTTGTCTTGTAATAAAAATTGAATACTATATTTATAGGTTTGGTAATAAAAAAGGACTGAAAATTTATATTTTGCAGCGGTGAAGGTAGAAATAAGAAAAAATGAATTTTTTTAATTTTATAAGGATATTGCCACGCTTTTAAAGTGTGGCCGTATCACTGACTATCGCCACGCTTTAAAAGCGTGGCCGTATCTCGCTATCGT
Source organism: Arachis hypogaea (assembly GCF_003086295.3). NCBI lineage: Eukaryota > Viridiplantae > Streptophyta > Magnoliopsida > Fabales > Fabaceae > Arachis > Arachis hypogaea. The sequence goes on from NC_092053.1 coordinate 89,129,680, forward strand.
GATGCTTCAAAAGCATGGCCATATCTCTCTCTCACGATGCTTTAAAAGTGTGGCCATATTTCACATATGGCCACGTTTTTAAAGCGTGGCCATATCTCTCACATACAGCCACACTTTTAAGGTGGCCATTTGAAAAAAGCGTGGCAAAAAAAACGTGGCAATAGGTCACCAAAAGCATGGCGATAGAGCAACCACCACGCTTGCAGATGTGACACTTTCAAAAGCGTGGCGGCAGCTCAAAAAGAATGGCAAAAAGCTATCACCACGCTTTTTCATCTTTTTGAAGCGTGGCAATAGAGATGTTTTCTTGTAGTGTCTGGCTCGGCATTCCTCGTCTGCTATTCCTTGTGGTGCTCCGGTTACCGGGTAAGCTTCCTGTCCCTCGAGCTTGGCCCACTGGTATTAGAGAAATCCTATGGTGCGGTGCCCCTTCCTCTATGAAGTGTGGCATTGTGCTAGTGTTGACGCAACGTACGCCGACATACACCCTGCCACGCTTCCCCTCACCAATCATCTATATCCAAACTTTGACCTCTGAAATAAGAGAGAGGTCTGATGCCCCTATAGAGAGGTGTGTAGCATGATCTGTCTTTACCAATGTCATGGCCTTCTCAAAAGCATTTCTATACGAATATAAGTTAAATTAGGTAAAATTAAAATTTTGGAGTAGAAGTAAAAAGGAGGACTTAGGCTATGTTTGATTGGAAAGAAAAAATAGAGAGAAAGGAATTAGAAAGGAAAGAAAAAAATTGAGTGAATTTTTATTTTTTTTAGATGTGTTTGGATGGAAGGAAAATAAAAAGGAAAGAAATGTTATAGAAAGACAATTTTACCCTTATATTTTAAAATATATTAAAAAATAAAGGGGTAAAGCTGGAAGTAGAGAGAAAGAATTAGTTTTCTCTCCATTTTCTTTCCAATGTTCGAGAAAAAAAAAAGTTAGTGGGTCCCACCAATTTTTTTCCATCCCTTTTCCTTCCTCTCCCATTTCTCTCCTCAACCAAACAACGGAAAATAATCATTTTTTCCATTTTCTTTCCTCCCTTTTCTTTCCTTTCATTTTCCCTTCAAACAAACATTAAGGCCTCGATAAATTCATTTAATGCATCAAAAAATAGAAATTATATTTCATATGGATAAATATACGGTGTTTTTTTTAATATTACTATTTGGAGTGTTTTACAAAAAGGTAAAAGTGCAGATAGACTAATTCAACATGCACCTTGCATGTTGTATATTTTGGACAGAATTTTGAGATATTTTAACAGGAATTCCTAGCAGAGATTTGTCACGTGCCAACCAGAAGGGCAATACGCACCCTGCGCATTGAAAGAGCAAAAATTCCTTACTTGATTCCGAGACACCTTTGCGTGTGCTTACTCGTCATGTGTCGCACTGCACGTAACACACATCCTTCATGTTGAAGATTCCGAAAATCCATTTCCAGGCATCCTTGCCACAACTCGAGCAACGAGCAACATGCAGCTTATGTGTTGACTACTGTTCCAACTGGTGTCCATGAACCAACAAGCATGCTCCGAGAACTGCTATGCTGCAACGGCACAATGGTGCCTTTAAAAGGGAGAGGGGGGGGGTCACAATTCAACCCCTCATTTTATGTTTTTCATTTTCCATTTTCCATTTCAAAATTTATAGAAGGTAACTGAGAGAGATTGAGAGTGAAAGAAGGTGATTGAAAAAGGTGAGTTTCTGTAAGAGTGGGAGTAAGTAGTGTGATTATACTAATGCAACAGAACATGTTATTAATTATTTGCGATAATCTAATGTAGTAAATTTATTATCTTTGTTAATTTAAAGCTTAGTATTTAGAATGTATTATCTGTAGTGTGGTCCTTTTAGTTGATATTATTATTTGCAGTTGTAATAAATTAAATAATTTAAATACGTTTTGTTTATTTTTCTGTGATAATATTAACAATTTATTTATTGTGACAATGTTATTGTAATTTAATTAGTTAATCTGTAGTTATTAAAATTAATAAAGAATAAAAATATCGATAAATTTCTTTTAGAACTTCTGTTATTATATGTTTATTTCCCTTTATGTCAAAAATTATTTTTATTGAAATTATCAAATAAGATAATTTACTATGTAATTTTTAAAATTAATAAATAATATAAATAGAAATTAATTTTTTGGAATTTTTGTAATGATGTTTTATTTTATTTTATGTTATAATATTTATATTTTGTATTAGTTGGTAGTTATTAATATTAATAAATAACGAAAATATAAAAAATGTGATTTTATATAATTATTTTTAATTTCTATTTTAATGTTTTTTTATTTTGTTCAAATTTATATTTTACTAATTTGAATAAATAATATTAACCCTAATGCAAATTATCTATAATTATTTTTGTATTAGTTTTTTTAATTTTATGTAGTTATTTTTATTTTATTTTTTGGATTTAATTTTGATTTTAAATTTTGGACGATTATAAAATTATTTTCTATTTTCTGTTTTCGATTGTCCCGTACCAGGCTAATGGAATTTTCTGTAGCATAAATTTGATCCACCGAAGATGTGGCATCCGGTGGTTGACCAGGCCTTACGAACAACAGAATTCTACCATGTCTCGAAAGTGGGACAGATTAGAGGGCATTTTACGTTGTTATCTGCTCTTGTGGAAAGATGGAGGCCGGAGACTCATTCTTTTGTATTGCCAGCCGGTGAGGTTACAATAACACTGGAGGATGTGTTACACATATTTAGCCTACCGATTGATGGAGAGATTGTGACCGGTTAGACCGATAGCAGTCACGACTTCCTGGTCAACCAGAGCATGGCGATTTTCGGCTGTGAACCCGTTGTGAGTAGTTCATCTAAAAGTTAGATAAAGCTGGCATGGGTTCGCCATATCAGAGGCACACAACCTCTAGACACTTGGGAGTCTGTTCAGTGATACGTTAGATGTCACATCTTATATCTACTAGGAACCACCCTCTTCGCAGATAAGTCGATGGCATATGCCCATGCGAAATTTTGAGCAGATCAGCACTTACAGTTAGGGGTCAACAACTCTCGCACATCTTTACAGGTCACTGTGCCATGCATCACGGTACGATTGCAAGGAAATGGATGGCCCACTTGATTTGTTGGTTGTTTGGGAGTGGGAGCGAATACCATATCTTGTGCCCATTCCAAGACAGTAGCTTGCATCGGCTGATATACCGGTTGCATGCAGGTAACAGTACATAATTTATTAGAATTTGACTCGTATTTTATTTATGTTTTACTGGCAATACGTAATTTAAACTCTGTTATAATTTTGTATATTGCAGGTGGAGTCATCATCCACGAACCAGAGCGTGGATATTGAGGAGTGCGATGTCTATTAGCCATGACATAGACTACATAAATGAGGTCAATATCAGTAACAATTTATAAGAATAATTTATTGTATTAATAATCTAACTTAGCCCATGCAATATTTTGGAGTTTTTCTGGCGACTATACATCGGCATCATCATCTTAGCCGAGCTACATGCCCACCTTGATGTGTGAGACACGGTAGGATTGTTACTTTCATTCGAGTGTGTCGAATGGCATCCTGCGGACCGAGTGGTTTGCCAGTATGGGTATGCACAATCCCCCCTCTGCCTACACAGGCCATCCCTGTTGACTAGCATTGTTACATTCTTTAGGGAGTACAGTGCCATGATTAGGGCACCATACTCGACATATGGATATAGTAATGGGGGAACTACCATACTAGTCAGTTACAAGATAAGAATATGAAACCAATCGCTGACTTTACCCCGTCTGCCGATTATCGTAGGTGGTAGCTTGGGTTATTTTAGATGTACCTGAGGTTGTCAGAGTTCATTCCTCAACAGCCAGCCCAATAGCCACTCTAGTGTTTGAGCCATTTCCTTATCATCGCCTACAGCTATCTTAGCCATCATAGCACAGCCATCACAGCTCGCATCACAGCCATTACCACAGCTCGCATAATGGCCAATCGAGCCATCGCAGCTTGCGTTACGGCTCACATCACAGGCAACACCACAACGAGCACCACAGCTTGCCTTACAGCTAGTAAAGCCATCTTGGACTCCAGTTCGCAGAATTTTCCCCATTCTCAACACAGGTTACGTTTATAGATGATGCGCTAATCCATTGTTGCATCGATCCGCATCTTGAGATCGATCAAGGTCATCAAAATGTGCCAACAGAGGCTTTGAGCAGTCTTGACTTGAATGCGCCAACATAGGACATTATTAACAAGTATATCCCTGGTCTTTTCGCTTCGATAGAAGCAGGTGGGTCAGGTCCGGAAGAGGGATAGCACCAAGATAGGCACCAGGTTAGTACAATACGCAATAACACGGCGACATGAAAACTATTCCACCTGAAAATGCCGACGGTCGCACCTCTACAGCGCAAGAAAAACTACTAACACTCCTCTACATGGCATTTTGCGCACCTCAAACACCTCATTTCTTCTATCAAACCGGTGCACAACTATGTTTCCTGCTTACTGCATATTTGCCTCTATCTGCTGAATGGCAAACTCAGGGTAAGTAAATCCAGCACGCTAGCGCTGGTGAGCCTCAGTACTCTTCCGCATATATAGCTCGATCAACCGATAATATGTTGCTGAGACGAGCGCTAAGACAGGCAGGTTTTAGGCACCCTTCAACACTGAATTGATGGACTTTATGAGGTTTGTCATCATGTGACCCCATTGATGTCCCTCATCAAATGCCAATACCCGCTAGGAACATTCGATGTTGTCGCACCAACGAGCATATGCCTTGCCTCATTCTTGCAACCTCTAGTAGTTGACGTTGTACCACTGTCCTTGAATATCCAATGTTGACCACAAGCTTTTGCAAGTATAGGTGATGCAAGGAAACTTGTCTCTCAACAGATTTCCCTTTGGCAAGCATACCGAATTGTCGTCAAGTAAAAACTCACAATAGAGTGAGGTCGAATCCCACAGGGATTGATTGGTCAAGCAACTTTAATTAGAGGAATGTTCTAGTTGAGTTAAGCAGAAATTGAGTTGAGGAATTGCAGAAAATTAAATGGCGGGAAAGTAAATAACATAAAATGTAAATGCTGGAAATAAATGGAAGAATGTAAATGGCATAAAGTAAATTGTAGAATCTTAAATGGGGATTTGGGGACCTTCCTCAATGAATGCATTCATTGATCTTCTTGGTAATCTTAAGTGATTGGATTCCAATTCCTTGGCAACCCAATCTCCCTGAGCTTGAACAATTGCCCAATTCCTTGATTTAATTGCTCATGGGAAGAGATGAAGTTTGGTCACTGATTATACCACATGCATTCCCAAATCAAAGTGTTGGTAGGATTATATGTCACTATATCCATCCAAACCCTAATTTGGTCCAGCATGAGAAAGCATTTCTAGCATGATCTCCTCATTCCTCTTCCAAGGTTCTGAGGAGATCCAATTATGGAGAGCTTCTCTTCCAAAATAGCTAACCAATTGGATGAAGAACGAAAGCTTTCCAGTAAAATCAAGAGAAAAGAAAGAAGAAGAATAATGAAAACTATTATTGATCCATCAAATTACAACAGAGCTCCCTAACCCAATGAAAGGGGTTTAGTTGTTCATAGCTCTGGAAATGAAAAGCAAAAATGAAAAGTACATTCCGAAAATATAAACTAGAAGTTACAGAGAAAGTAAAAATACAGAGTGTAGTTCTCAAGTTCCAGATCCCTTTTCAATTCAAAACTCTCCCTATATATACTACTCTTCAGATCTTCTAGTTAGCTCTTCAAGTCTTGGATATGGGCCCTTGATCTTTAGTTGAAGCAGTTACATTCTTTAGTGGGCTTAGCTTTGCTTGCAAAGAAAGTGTAAGTTAGGCATGATGGAAAGTTAGTTAGGACGTTAGTGGCGTTAACGTTAAGTGTAAATTTTGGTTCGAGAGCATTAGTAACGATAACTTTGTCACTAACGTTCCAAACTAAGTGATCCACGTTAACTTCAACGTTAGTGGTACTAACGTAACCACTAACGTTGCCTCTTTAGCCCTTCGCAAGCGTTATTGGCACTTACTTTTACCAATAACGTTGCTCCTGGTCCCTTTCTTCCACGTTAATGATCCACGTTAGTGTAACTAACGTGGCCCTTAACGTGGGCATGCCCAAGCTTCGAGAGCATTAGTGACACTCACCTTTGTCACTAACGTTTCAAAGTGTCCCTTTTTCCCACGTTAGTTCTCCACGTTAGTGTAACTAACGTGGCCACTAACGTGGGTATGCTTGCCATCTCCAACGTTAGTGACAAAGGTGAGTGTCACTAACGTTGGCCTATCATTCATTGCTGCACGTTACCTTTCACGTTAGTGGTCTTAACATGACCACTAACGTAGGCAATCTAAGCTTGGCCTGGCGTTAGTGACAAAGGTGAGTGTCACTAACGCTTGCGACCTCTTCTTTACTCCACGTTAGAGTCCACATTAATTAGATTAACGTGGCTCTTAACGTGGCTTAGTGTGGCGTTAGTGGTGTTCACTTTCACCACTAATGTTGGAGCTTCCCTTTCTTCCACGTTAGTTCCCACGTTAGTGATGGCATTCGAGGGCGTTATTGGTGGTAACTTTACCACTAACGTTGCAAGCTTGCTCCCTTTCCACGTTAGTGGTCACGTTAGTGAGACTAACGTGGCTCCTAACGTGGCTCTTCTTTGCTTCCTTTGTCCTGAAATAAAACAAACAAGGTGCATCAAAGCTTTGTTTCAAGTCATGAGATCATGCATTATCCATAATATCATTCAATTCATGCATAATTCTCATGAAATCATGTAAAGTTTACAATGTTTGCTTGAATCAAGATGTAAGTGTCTATTTACCCAAAACTTGCTTTTTTACTAAGAAAATGCATGAAACTATCCTAAAAGAGTAAAGAAAAAGGTTAGTGAAACTGGTCAAAATGCCCTGGCATCAACAGGACCTTGAATTCCCTTAAGAAGTTGCTACCAATGTGTCGAATATAAAATATCCACCATGCTCTTGGAGGTTTCTAATCACCTCCGCTATGATCTATGAATTGACTCCTGACGATAAGAGATTATACCTATGACGTCTTTTCTTACAACGTGCCTTTGTAAATTACTAAGAAAAAAGTGCCACGCATCAGCGGTCTCACCCTTTACGATGGAAAAAGCAATCGGCACAATATTTTGATTCCCATATTGCGCAACTGCAACCAAAAGACAGCCTTTATATTTTTAGTTTAGGTGGGTGCCGTCAACTTGAACCAGTGGCTTGTAATATTTAAAGGCTCTTATGTATGGATTGAAACTCTAGATTATCCAATGAAGTATCCTAACACCCTCCACTTCTTTACTCCTGTTATACAGGGGTAGTGTTTCTATTTGGACTTGTAAACCAGGCATCTTTTGAACCGTTGCGGAGAACCACAACGGCAAATTTTGGGAAGAATAAGATTCTTCCCATCCACCAAAAGCTTTGGTTATCGACTTTGCTTTGCCATTGAAGCCTTTCGGTAACTAATAGTATAGTTGAAACTTTCCTGGACTTCTGCAATTATAAATTTCACCTTTATGGAAGGGTCAGATTTAACCAATAGCTTCATAGCCTCAGCAATCGTGTCCAAGTCCAACTTGGGAATGATCCCATAGGATCATTCCCATGGAACATGTGTGCCTCCCATTGCATCTTCGAATCTCCCAGCAAGCTTTCTTCTATATCAAGCTGGCTTGGATAAACCAATCACACCCACGTCCATAAATCTTGCATTTTGCATAAAACGTATGTGGCTTAATGCATGCGCATCGTGTGTGTTTTTCTATGCTTGTTCATGAAAAAAACTAATCAATTATGCTTAATTATTAAGTGTTTTTGTCCTTGAATCATACATTACTTTCATATTTTTTATTTGATTTATTTTGTAGAAAATGGTGGAAAGGAAGTAAAAAGTACAAAATAAAGGATTCTTGGCAAAAACGCAATAAGAGGCCTCAGTGCTCAGTCCCACGCTCACTTCCAAGAGCGCCTTTGACAAGGTCACGCGTAACAAGAGGACCCAGCGCTTGCCTCCAAGGTCTCAAACAAGCACCCAGTGACCCAGCGCTTGTCTCCACGCTCATTGTAGCGCTTGCCACCAAGAGCGCCTTCGACAAGGTCACGTGTACACTTGGGCGACGCGTGAGCGTGACAGAGTAAACCAGCGCCACGCTTGCAAGGAAACGCAGCACTCTCCTGGAGTAATTCACGCTCATGACAATGCTCATATGCACACTCGTGGCTGAGTGCCAGAATCAAGGGTCACGCGTACGCGTAGGCGACGCATACACGTGGCAGGTGCAACCAGCATCAAATATGAAGCACGCTCGCCCAACCCAGCACCCACACAAGCGCTAATACATGTAAGAGAACCCTAGAGCATCAGTTTAGCCATTTAAAATCCACTCAACTTCAAGCATGCAAGCCCACCAATTACCACTCAATCTAGGCCACAAGAATAATGTAGAATAGTTCATTTTCATTTGATTGTAATTTGTTTTTAATTTCATTTGAGTTTGTATTTTAGGAGAGCCTATATATAGGCCTTAGTTTCATGATAGGGAGCTATTCTGGAGGGAGATATTCCCGTGGAGGGGGGTTTCGGACCCCTCTCTTTTCTCCACACTTCCCTTCTCCTCCACTTTCTTTCTTACATTGTAAATATTTAGTTATGAGTCACTAACTCTTTTTATTGGAGAAGAAAGCTCTATTACAATTCAAATGGGTTGATTTATTTTCATTTTCCATCTTCAATTCTTCTTTTATTATTGTTTTAGAGAGAGTCTTTATGCTTCATAGATCTAATTACTATCGAGAGAGGGATTGGATCTACTTGAATTTCATGATGAGTTTGAGAAAGGAGTTGTGAAATTCAGTTTGAGGCTCTTCTCTCATAATCCTCTTGATCATACATTCTTTGTCCGGTATGTGAAATGTAACCACTTTGAATTGAGGTCTTGAGGGTTATGTGGCCTTTGAATTAGAAATTGAACTTCATCTCTTCGCATGACTAATTAGATCAAGAGATTTGCAATTGATCAAGTTAAGAGAAATCAAATCACCAAGAGATTGGGGTTTGGTTATTTATGATTTGCCAAGAGTTCAATGATTGTATGATTAAAGATTAGATGAGAATTGTTGACCTTGAGAGTGCAATATCTCTTGATCCCAATGCTTTTTTTAATTTTTACTTCTAGTAATTTACCTTTCCGTCATTTACTTTCTTACACTTTACTTTCTTGTACTTTTTATTCCTTGCATTTTACTTTCTAGCACTTTATTTTCTCGCACTTTACTTTTACGTCATTTACTTTTCTTGCACTTTATTGCTTTCTTTTAATTTCTAGCCATTTACATTTTTTGTTGCTCATCTATCCAATATGAACCGTCTAACTAGAATGATCAACTAACTATTGATTGCTTAATCCTTTAATCCTCGTGGGATCGACCTCACTCCAAGTGAGTTTTATTACTTGATACGACTTGGTATACATGTCGATAGTTGTACGGAATTATAATTTTTTCATATCAAGTTTTTGGCACCGTTGCCGGGGATTAATTATGATTAACAAACTACCGGTGGTTGATTACCTAGCTTAGACATTTTTTTCCTTTTTGTTTAAGTCATTTAATCTCTTTTAATTTTCTATTTTCTCTTGCTAGCAAGGTGTTTGTGTTATTGCCTCACTAAGGATTCCTTATTTGTGACATAAGAACTTCAATTTCTCTTGGTGATTGTGTTTAATACAAAGTATCTTCAAGTAAGAATGGAATTTACCTCATCTTTTGATCAAGTAAATTTTATGGGATATTACCCACCACCACAAAATGATTCAAGTTATTATCCTGATGGTGGCTGGGAATATCACCAAAGAATGATAGAATATGAGCAATCAAATTAAAGGGGATACTTTCCAGGGCCACAAAATTATCCATATTTTGATGAACCTAACAACTACACAAATTGTAGCTGGGGAGAAGATTTTAATGCTCTATATTCTAGTCATCAAGAGCCATCATCACGTGATTATACCTCATATACATTCATGTAAGATTGCCCAATCTCACCTCATGATTTTTCATATTAAAACTCTTCATCACTTGAGTATGCCGCACCTCAAAATTTCCTCCAAAATTCATACAACTCATTTCACTACCCACAAAACTCCTTCCATACCCCTCAAAACAACTTCACCATAACACCCACATATCCACAATGTCATTCTCAACCTTCATCTCTTGATCTAGCATTCTCAAAATATGAATCCATGTTTGAAAAACATTGTGAGGAGATGAAGAGCTTTAGAGAAGAGGAAAAGAAATCTTGAAAAGAACAAGAAATCTCTTTTAAGAACATGGAAGGGCTTTTAGACCAAATGGCAAAACACCTAAAAATGCTTAGCAAGGAGAATGAAGATCAATTTTTGGGTGTGAAGGAAGAATTGGAAGAACAAGATGAGGAGGCCCCTGTATCAAGTGAAATTCTAATGAAGAAGAAGGTTGTGGAGGCATATGAGCCTAGGATTCCATATCCACAAAGGCTATGTGAGGTGACAAAGCAACATACAAACTCACTCCCAAAGGAAATAATGCAAGATCCTACAAAAGAAAGGGAGGAAGACAACCAAGGGAGTCCATATCCCCATGAAGCAGAGAGTTGCATGAAGGATGGTTTCATTGAACCATCAATTCAAGAAGCTCTTGATGAAGAGGACACTCCAACCATCACACAAAACCCAAGTTTTGAAAACAAAGAAGTGAAGAAAATCGACAAAAGCACTAGAAAAAAGATTATGACCAAGAAACAATTGACTATAACCATGAAAAAGAGAAGGTCAAAGAACAATCCAACCCCTGCTCCAACAAGCAAGTTGACTCAAGCTAACAACAAAAGAAATCTTGCTGGGAGGCACTGATGAGCGGATAATTTATACCCTTTTTGTCAGTGTTTTTAAGTAGTTTTTAGTATAATTTAGTTACTTTTTATTATATTTTTATTAGTTTTTATTTAAAAATCACATTTCTGGGCTTTACTATGAGTTTTTGTGTTTTTTTGTAATTTCAGGTATTTTCTGGCTGAAATTTAGGAACCTGAGCAAAAACCTGATTCAGAGGCTGAAAAAGGACTGCAGATGCTGTTGGATTCTGACCTCCCTTCACTCAAACTGGATTTTCTGGAGCTATAGAAGCCCAATTGGCATGCTCTTAATTGCGTTGGAAAGTAGACATCCTGGGTTTTCCAGAAATATATAATAGTCCATACTTTGCTCGAGATTTGATGGCCTAAACCATTGTCCAAAGTCAGCCTAAAACTGTCTGGGATAAAACGCCAGAACTGGCACCTTTTTCGGCGTTAAACGCCCATTCTGGCACCTGGGGTGGCGTTTAATGCAAACTTTGGGCATATGAACGTGAAAGCTTGAAAGCTCAGCCTAGGCACACACCAAGTGGGTCCCAGAAGTAGAATTCTGCACTATCTACACTTAGTTACTCATTTTCTGTAAACCTAGGTTATTAGTCTAGTATAAAAACTACTTTTAGAGATTCATTGAGAACCCTATGACATTTTTACACTTCATATTGTATGTCTGACGGCATGAGTCTCTAAACCCCATGGTTGGGGGTGAGGAGCTCTCCTGTGTTTCAATGAATTAATGCAATTACTACTGTTTTCCATTCAATCACGCTTGATTCTATTCTAAGATACTCATTCGTACTTTAATCCGGTGAAGATGATGATCTGTGACACTCATCATTATTCTCAATTCTATGAACGCGTGCCTGACAACCACTCCCGTTCTATCTGAGCTCAACGTAGTCATTGGGTGACAGCTTGAATGTGTATATCTTGGGTTTCTGATCCACAGACCGAGTCCGGAGGTTAGAACATTCGTGGTATAGGCTAGAATTATTGGCAGCCATTCCTGGGATCCGGAAATTCTAAACCTTGTCTGTGGTATTCCGAGTAGGATCTGAAAAGGGATGATTGTGACAAGTTTCAAACCTGCGAATGTTGGGTGCAATGACAGTGTGCAAAAGGACAAGGGTCCTATTCCGACGCTAGTGGGAACCGACAGATGATTAGCCGTGCAGTGACAGCGCCTGGTATTTTTCATCCGAGAGGATCATACAACCTGCCATGGAAAGAGTTGTGCGTGTTTGGAGAAGAAGACAGTAGGAAAGCAGCGATTCAGATGACAGAGCATCTTCGGAACCTCAACCTGTTTCTCATTACTGAATCATAAGTACCATTTATTTTATGTTATTTATTTTTCATAAATACAATCACTCTTATTATTAATCTTCTGACTAAGATTTACAAAGTAACCATAGCTTGCTTCAAGCCGACAATCTCCTTGGGATCGACCCTTACTCACGTAAGGTATTACTTGGACTATCCAGTGCACTTGCTAGTTAGTTGTGCGGAATTATGAAAAGTGTAATCACAATTTCGTGCACCAAGTTTTTGGCACCGTTGCCGGGGATTGTTCGAGTTTGAACAACTGACGGTTTATTTTGTTGCTTAGATTAGGAAAAATTTATCTTTTTGGTTTAGAGTCTTCTATTATTGTTTTTGGTTAAAAATTTTTAAAATCCTTATTTTGTTTTTCTAATTTATTTTCAAAATTTTTTTTAAAACCAATAACTTCATAATTTAGTCTTCTGTTTGAGTTTAGTTTTATATTTTAAGTTTGGTGTCAATCGCATGATTTTATTTTTCTTTTAATTTTTCAAATTTTCAGTGTCCAAAATATAAAAATTTTTAAGTTTGGTGTCCTTTGTGTTTCTATTTTCTTAAAAATTTTTAAAATTTGTTCTTGGTGTTCATCTTGATCTTCAAAGTGTTCTTGGTGTTCATCTTGACATTCAAAATTTTCTTGTTTGTTTCCTTTGTTTTGATCTAAAAATTCTAAGTTTGGTGTCATTTTATTATTTTTCTCTTTCCTCAGTAAATTCAAAAAAATATCTTTTCTCTTTATTTAATTGAATTTTCGAAAATTTCATTTAAAAATTCAGATTTTTTTTAAAAATTTTTATTTTATCTTATCTTAGTTTTAAAAATTTCAAAATTCAAAATTTTTTTCAAAAATCGTATCCAAAGTTTTTCAAATCTTCTTAATTAATTAATTATTTTAGTTTTCGAAATTTATATTTTATTTTTGAATTATTTTATTTTATCTTAATTTTTTATTTATTCGGTTTGTTTTTAATTAAATAAAATAAAAATAAAAATATATTTTATTCACAATTCACATCAATTCCTTTTTTTCTATCATGGACCTAAGTGGAAATGAACAGTCCAGAAGGACTCTGGGGTCATATGCTAACCCCATTACTGCTGCATACGGGAGTAGTATCTGTATACCCCCATCAGAGCAAGCTATTTTGAGCTAAATCCTCATCTCATTATCATGGTGCAGCAAAATTGCCAGTATTCCAGTCTTCCACATGAAGAACCTACTGAGTTTCTGGCACCGTTTTTACAAATTGCTGACATAGTACGTGATAAAAAAGTGGATCAGGATGTCTACAGGTTATTACTGTTTCCATTTGCTGTAAAAGATCATGCTAAGAGGTGGTTAAATAACCAATGCACAACAAGCATAAGAACATGGAAATAGTTATCAGATAAATTCTTGAATCAATATTTCTCTCCAAAAAGGATGACATAGCTAACGCTGGACATCCAAGGCTTTAAACAAGAGGATAATGAATCCCTTTATTATGCCTGGGAGAGGTACAGAGGGATGCTAAGGAAATGCCCCTCTGAAATATTTTCAGAGTGGGTGCAGTTAGACATCTTTTACTATGGGCTTATAGAAAAAGCTCAAATATCTCTAGATCACTCAGCTAGTAGATCTATACATATGAGAAAGACAATTGAAGAGGCTCAAGAGCTCATTGATAGAGTTGCTAGAAATCAGCATCTGTATTTAAGTAGTGAGTCCTCCCTGAAAGAAGAGGCTAAAGCAGTATCTACTGAACTTAGTCCTCAAGAACAAGTTGCTGAACTCAAGTAGCAATTGCTTATTATAACAAAACAGTTCGCAGAATTCAAAGAGATGCTCCAAGACACTAAAAAATGCCAACCAAAATATGGAAGCACAATTGGATCAGACAAGACAGCAACTATATAAATAGATAATAGAAGAATGCCAAGTTGTTCAATTAAGGAGTGGAAAAACACTAAATGTATCTAGCCAAGGTAGCAAGAAGCCAAGAAAGGAACAGCTAATAAAGGATAACCAAACCACTACCCAAAATCCCTCTGAGGACAGTAAGAGCCCAAAGAGGAATGATTCTGGCGTCCAAACTCCAGAAAAAGGTGAAAAGGTGGCGTTAAACACCCAAGGGATGGCCAGTTCTGGCGTCCAAACGCCAGAAAAGGGTGGCAATTGATGTGTGGAAAACGATCCAACACAAAACTTACCGGCAAGTGTACCGGGTCGCATCAAGTAATAATAACTCACATGAGTGAGGTCGATCCCACAGGGATTGAAGGATTGAGCAATTTTAGTTTAGTGGTTGATTTAGTCAAGCGAATCAAGATTTGGTTGAGTGATTTGTGATTTGCAGAAACTAAATTGTATGAAATGTAAAGGGAGGGGAAATTGCAGTGAATTAAAGAGCAAGAAAGTAAAAGTGCTGAATCTTAAAGAACAAGTAAGGTAAATTGCAGAAACTTAGATTGCAACAAATGTAAATAACTGAAGCTTAAAATGCAAGAAATGTAAATTGCTTGAATCATAAAAAGATTTGGGAATTGGGATTGCAAAAATTTAAACAAGCAGAAATAAATTGCATCAAAACAGTAAAGCAAAAGATGAATTAAATTGGAATGGATCTCAAACAGAAGAGTAAAAATACTTTGAGAATTGTAAAGACAGAAAGGCAGTGCTTAATTTGCAGCAATGTAAAAGAGGTTGAAGATCTCAGGAGTGGAAGAGACTAGATAACAAGTCTAGATCTCAAATCCTTCCTTGATCTAAAAAGAACAATTACTAAAGAGATAAAGAAAAGTAAATTGCAGAAAGAGTAGAAGAAGAATGAAGCAGTAAAGTAAACAGAAAGTGCAATTCAATTATGCAGAAAATTAAAACAAGATCTCAAGGTGAGATTGAAACAGAAGTTCTTCAATTCTCCACCCAAGATCCAAAGCAAGAAAATTAAAGAGTGCTCAAGCAAGAACCGAGAATAAGAGAGATCAATTCTCCTTCCCAATTCTCTAAGATCTAAATTCCAAAAATAAAAACTCCAAAAATGAAAGTAAAAAGCAAAATTCAAAGTAAAGTCTAGAGGTAGCAAAAAAGGTAAAAAGAAAAGTCCTAATTACATCCAACTAACTCCTATTTATACACTTTCTATTCTTGGATTTTGGAATTTGGATGGGCTTTTGATTTGGTGAAGAAATGAATTAAGTTGGAGTTTTAATTCAATTTTCAGCCCAATATTTCAACTCCCAGGAGTAAGCTCAGTTGGAAAAACCAACTGAGCACTCCATTGTTGCTGCCCGTGTCATTTGGTGCGCGCGTCCCAGCCTTGGCCGTGTCATGGTGCGCATGACAAGCTCCCTTGTGAGCATTTGTTGTGCCAAAGAGTGGAAGGCTTGGGGAGAGTAATTCTCAGTTGGAAAAACCAACTGAGCTTTCCTTGGTAGTGCCTTGCTTTCAGCCTCAAGGTCCCAGGTTCAAATCCTGGTGGGAGCAAGTGGAGGAAATCTTGAAGATAATTTTCTTGGATGAGTGGGCGCTCCTCCTTATGTTTTAAAGAATTCCCAAGTTCGAAACTTGGCTCAAGCATTTTAGTTCATTTCCTTGCAGGCTGAATGGCGCTCCTCCCTTGTGTTTCAAAGAATTCCCAAGTTCGAATCCTAGAGGAAGCATTTTGGCTTATTTTTTATGATTTTCCTTATGCCTAGCAATATAATGTAGTGCTCAATTAAGTAAAGCAATTGAGCGCCCTTGCCTCTTTGGAGTAGCGCCTTCTTGTCATCCCTTAGGTGCAAGGTTCAAGTCTTGGTGGCTTTATTTATGGGATTTTTGCTTTGAATTAATTTTTGAGAGCCCCCGATAAAGCTCAATTAGTGAACTGAGCTTTATGTTGTTTCTTTACTTTCTTTAGTGCTCAGTTAACTATTTGAACTTAGCTTGGTGCCTTACTTTCTCCCATTTGTCCTTGTAAAGCTCAGTTTGCTTTCTCAACTTAGCTTTCATTTTTCTTTGATTTTTGCTACGCTTTTTCTTCCTTAGGCACACTTCTTGCTTCCTTTGGACACGTTCCTTAAGCCACACTTTTCTTATTTTCTTCTTTCTTCACCTACAAGTAATCAAAACAACCAATCAAAATATCACCAAATTCACAAGGTTTATAAATCATTAAAAATCAATTAAATTTAGCTTAAACCTCATGATTTAGCATCAATTACACGGTGGTTGTCTGATTCAAAGAAGTTATGCATTTTTAATCCAAATTACTTTCTTAGAATGCAAGAAAGTGCATAAAACCTAATAAAATCAAAGAAAAAGACTAGTGAAACTAGGCTAAGATGACTTGTCATCACAACACCAAACTTAAAACTTGCTTGTCCCCAAGCAAGAAGATAATTATGCTCAAAGGTTCTTTCAATTAGAAAATATTTGAAGAATACATGTGCTATCCTGTGAGTGAAGTGATTAAGTGACAGTGGGGTGAACTCTAAATTATATGCTCATGCAAGGGCTTCAGTGCTTACGAGTCCCTACATCTTGGAAGTCTTAGGTCTTAGGACTTTCATCCAAATGATATCATGGAGATCTCTCTATAGGTAATCACCTTGAAGCAGCTTATAGTTTCTGTGCTTTGGCCTTGACTCTAAGTGTCATGTCTCAAAGCGGCTCTTTAGATAAGCTTTCAATCAATACTCCTAAACCAGTTGGTTTTAAGGTATTAGGTGTTAAAGCACCCCTAAGGATTTACTTGCTCAAGCCTCTCTCTTTGACACAATTTGACCACAAGCATTTACTAGGATAACAACTCTTTGAGTTTTTGTTTCTTCTTTCTTTTCTGCCTAGTAATTGATGCTCAGAGCCTTGGGTCATGTTCTTTCATTTTTTTTTGTGTTTTCTTTCTTTTGTTTGCTGCTTCTTGGATCAATAAATGTTTGAGAATCTCCACAATACTTCTTTGAACTCTATGTCCTGCCTATGAGCTCCCATGCAAGTTTTCATAAGCATGCAACCTCAATGCATAATCACACAACCAGAACCACCACTTCTCCTAATCTTTTGCTTGCCTCAAAATTGTTTAATTCCTCAATCCCTCTTTTCAAAGAACTTTCATGTAATGCATTTTTTGAAATCTTGAGTGCATGCAGTTTTTAAAAGTGTAGTGTTATGAATAAACAAACATCTTAATTATTGAAGTATAGAGAACTGCATTAAACAGACAGACAGACAGGGACACAATATCACTTTCGATCACAGCAATATCTGATAATTACTGAACAATACAACCTTTTGGAGTTTACTTGATGTCCTCCTCCTCATCATCATCATTGCTGGTCCTCATATTCCTCTTTCATCTCTTTGGTTGATGATGCTTAATCCTTCCAAAAACTTGTATGATACTCTGCAATGATATTGAAAGTTGCTTGTTCCCCAAGCACTTGAAAGAAGAAATGGTTAGCATGCATGATTTATTTGTGGGCCTTTGAACTTACTTTGGTGTGGGAACACCAAACTTAGTACCTTGCCAATGGTTCTCATGCATCAAATTAACCATGTGTGAAACTCTTTTCCTTTTTTTTCAAAAGCAATAAAACTAACACCTGGAGAACAAACATAGGTTAAGTAGTTTTTCTGATTGCTTGGAGCTAACAACCATTTATGCAGAAGGTGAGAATGTGTTTTTAAAAGAGATTTTTGGTGGAACACCAAACTTAGCATTCTTCATTCTCCCTTAAATTGTTTTGGTGTGCAACACCAAACTTAGCTCCTTACAATATAGAGAAAGTTACTTAGCCTTTTTATTAAATGGAAAGAAAACTACCTCAGGTTGGGTTGCCTCCCAACAAGTGCTTCTTTATTGTCACTAGCTTGACATCCTCCATTCTTTGATCATGGAGGTTGAAAATCCTGTTGCCTTTGATTTTCTCCTCTCACTATGGACTTCCTTCCAGTCTCCTCCATTTCTTGGTGCCCTTCTTCAGAAATTCCAGAGGTGGAGAACTCTCTCCTGGTTTATGTCATACAACCAAAACAACAAAGATACACAGAGCACTCTGTAGCTTGAGTGCAGTGAGAGTTAGTAGAGACAAAGTCTCAAACAGTTAGTGTGCAAGTTAGAAATAAAGAAAATGAACAAAAACAAAGAAAAAGTGCTTAATCTAGATCTCCACTTCACTTAATCATTGTCAATCTAATCAATCCCCGGCAACGGCGCCAAACACTTGATGTGTGGAAAACGATCCAACACAAAACTTACCGGCAAGTGTACCGGGTCGCATCAAGTAATAATAACTCACATGAGTGAGGTCGATCCCACAGGGATTGAAGGATTGAGCAATTTTAGTTTAGTGGTTGATTTAGTCAAGCGAATCAAGATTTGGTTGAGTGATTTGTGATTTGCAGAAACTAAATTGTATGAAATGTAAAGGGAGAGTGGAAATTGCAGTGAATTAAAGAGCAGGAAAGTAAAAGTGCTGAATCTTAAAGAACAAGTAAGGTAAATTACAGAAACTTAGATTGCAACAAATGTAAATAACTGAAGCTTAAAGTGCAAGAAATGTAAATTGCTTGAATCATAAAAGGATTTGGGAATTGGGATTGCAAAAATTTAAACAAGCAGAAATAAATTGCATCAAAACAGTAAAGCAAAAGTTGAATTAAATTGAAATGGATCTCAAACAGAAGAGTAAAAATGCTTTGAGAATTGTAAAGACAGAAAGGCAGTGCTTAATTTGCAGCAATGTAAAAGTGGTTGAAGATCTCAGGAGTGGAAGAGACTAGATAACAAGTCTAGATCTCAAATCCTTCCTTAATCTAAAAAGAACAATTGCAAAAGAGATAAAGAAAAGTAAATTGCAGAAAGAGTAGAAGAAGAATGAAGCAGTAAAGTAAACAGAAAGTGCAATTCAATTATGCAGAAAATTAAAACAAGATCTCAAGGTGAGATTGAAACAGAAGTTCTTCAATTCTCCACCCAAGATCCAAAGCAAAAAAATTAAAGAGTGCTCAAGCAAGAACCGAGAAGAAGAGAGATCAATTCTCCTTCCCAATTCTCTAAGATCTAAATTCCAAAAATAAAAACTCCAAAAATGAAAGTAAAAAGCAAAATTCAAAGTAAAGTCTAGAGGTAGCAAAAAAGGTAAAAAGAAAAGTCCTAATTACATCCAACTAACTCCTATTTATACACTTTCTATTGGATTTTGGAATTTGGATGGGCTTTTGATTTGGTGAAGAAATGAATTAAGTTGGAGTTTTAATTCAATTTTCAGCCCAATATTTCAACTCCCAGGAGTAAGCTCAGTTGGAAAAACCAACTGAGCACTCCATTGTTGCTGCCCGTGTCATTTGGTGCGCGCGTCCCAGCCTTGGCCGTGTCATGGTGCGCATGACAAGCTCCCTTGTGAGCATTTGTTGTGCCAAAGAGTGGAAGGCTTGGGGAGAGTAATGCTCAGTTGGAAAAACCAACTGAGCTTTCCTTGGTGGTGCCTTGCTTTCAGCCTCAAGGTCCCAGGTTCAAATCCTGGTGGGAGCAAGTGGAGGAAATCTTGAAGCTAATTTCCTTGGATGAGTGGGCGCTCCTCCTTATGTTTTAAAGAATTCCCAAGTTCAAAACTTGGCTCAAGCATTTTAGTTCATTTCCTTGCAAGCTGAATGGCGCTCCTCCCTTGTGTTTCAAAGAATTCCCAAGTTCGGATCCTAGAGGAAGCATTTTGGCTTATTTTTCATGATTTTCCTTATGCCTAGCAATATAATGTAGCGCTCAATTAAGTAAAGCAATTGAGCGCCCTTGCCTCCTTGGAGTAGCGCCTTCTTGTCATCCCTTAGGTGCAAGGTTCAAGTCTTGGTGGCTTCATTTATGGGATTTTTGCTTTGAATTAATTTTTGAGAGCCCCCGATAAAGCTCAATTAGTGAACTGAGCTTTATGTTGTTTCTTTGCTTTCTTTAGTGCTCAGTTAACTATTTGAACTTAGCTTGGTGCCTTACTTTCTCCCATTTGTCCTTGTAAAGCTCAGTTTGCTTTCTCAACTTAGCTTTCATTCTTCTTTGATTTTTGCTACGCTTTTCCTTCCTTAGGCACGCTTCTTGCTTCCTTTGGACACGTTCCTTAAGCCACACTTTTCTTATTTTCTTCTTTCTTCACCTACAAGTAATCAAAACAACCAATCAAAGTATCACCAAATTCACAAGGTTTATAAATCATTAAAAATCAATTAAATTTAGCTTAAACCTCATGATTTAGCATCAACTACACGGTGGTTGTTTGATTCAAAGAAGTTATGCATTTTTAATCTAAATTACTTTCTTAGAATGCAAGAAAGTGTATAAAACCTAATAAAATCAAAGAAAAAGACTAGTGAAACTAGGCTAAGATGACTTGTCATCAGCAATTTGGCGTTAAACGCCCATGCAGCCCCCAATTCTGGCGTCCAAATGCCACAAAGGGGTCAGACACTTGCAAGTGCTGATAACAACTCCCCTAAGCAGGCTTCTCCAACCACTTCTGTAGAAAATAAACCTGCAGCAACCAAGGTTGAAGAATATAAAGCTAAGATGCTTTATCCTCAGAAACTCCGTCAAGCAGAACAGGATAAACAATTTGCCCGCTTTGCAGACTATCCAGGACTCTTGAAATAAAGATTCCGTTTGCAGAGGCACTTGAGCAAATACCCTCTTATGCTAAGTTCATGAAGGAGATCTTAAGCCATAAGAAGGATTGGAGAGAAACTAAAAAAGTTTTTCTCACTGAAGAATGCAGTGCAGTCATTCTGAAAAGCTTACCAGAGAAGCTTAAAGATCCCGGAAGCTTTATGATACCATGCACATTAGAGGATAATTGTACCAAGACAGCTCTATGTGACCTTGGGGCAAGTATCAACCTAATACCTGCATCCACTCTCAAAAAGCTTGGTCTGACTGATGAAGTTAAACCAACCCGGATATGCCTCCAACTTGCTGATGGCTCCATTAAAATCCATCAGGCATAATTGAGGACATGATTGTCAAGGTTGGGCCATTTGCCTTTCCTACTGACTTTGTAGTGCTGGAAATGGAAGAGCACAATAGTGCAACTCTCATTCTAGGAAGACCTTTCTTAGCAACTAGACGAACCCTCATTGATGTCTAAAGAGGAGAGATAACTCTGACAGTCAATGAGGATGAGTTTAAGTTGAATGCTGTCAAAGCCATGTAGCATCCAGACACACCAAAAGACTGCCTGAGTGCAGATGTTAGTGATTCCTTAGTGGAAGAGGTCAACATGACTGAGAGTCTCGAATCAGAGCTAGAGGACATTTTTAAGGATGTTCAGCCTGATCTGGAGGAACCAGAGAGAATAGAAGAACCTCTAAAAATTCCTCATGAAGAGGATAAGCCTGGTAAACCCGAGCTCAAACCACTACCACCATCCTTGAAATATGTATTTCTGGGAGAAGGTGACACTTTTCCGGTGATCATAAGCTCTGTTTTAAATCCACAGAAAGAGAAAGCACTAATTTAGGTGCTAAGGACACACAAGACAGCTCTTGGGTGGTCTATAAGTGATCTTAAGGGTATTAGCCCAGCAATATGCATGCACAAAATCCTATTAGAGGATAATGCTAAGCCAGTGGTTCAACCACAGAGGCGGCTAAATCCAGCCATGAAGGAGGTGGTGCAGAAAGAGGTCACTAAGTTATTGGAGGCTGGGATTATTTATCCTATTTCTGATAGCCCCTGGGTGAGCCCTGTCCAAGTTGTCCCCAAGAAGGGAGGCATGATAGTGGTTCATAATGAAAAGAATGAACTGGTTCCTACAGGAACAGTTACAGGATGGCGTATGTGTATTGATTACAGAAGACTCAATACAGCCACCAGAAAGGATCATTTTCCTTTACCATTCATAGACCAGATGCTAGAGAGACTAGCAGGTCATGAATACTATTGCTTTTTGGATGGCTATTCAGGTTACAACCAAATTGCAGTGAATCCTCAGGACCAAGAGAAAACAGCATTTACATGCCCTTCTGGAGTATTTGCCTACAGAAGAATGCCATTTGGTCTGTGCAATGCACCTACAACCTTTTAGAGGTGCATGCTCTCTATCTTCTCTGATATGGTAGAGAAATTTTTGGAAGTCTTCATGGATGACTTCTTAGTATTTGGAGACTCATTCAACTCCTGTCTTGACCATCTAACATTTGTTCTGAAAAGGTGCCAAGAGACTAACCTGGTTTTAAACTAGGAGAAATTTCACTTTATGGTGACTGAAGGAATTGTTCTTGGGCACAAAATTTCAAACAAGGGGATAGAGGTGGATCAAGCTAAGGTAGAGGTAATTGAAAAATTATCACCACCTGCAAATGTTAAGGCAATCAGAAGCTTTCTGGGACATGCAGGATTTTACTTTATAAAGGATTTTTCAAAAATTGCAAAACTTCTGAGCAATCTGCTAGCTGCTGACACGCTATTTGTCTTTGACACAGAGTGTCTACAGGAGTTTGAAACTCTGAAAGCTAAGCTGGTCACAGCACTAGTTATTTCTGCACCAGACTGGACATTACTATTCAAACTAATGTGTGATGCCTGTGACCATGCCATTGGTGCAGTATTGGGACAGAGGCATAACAAGCTTCTGCATGTCATTTATTATGCCAACCGTGTTTTAAATGATGCACAGAAGAATTACACAACCACAGAAAAGGAGTTACTTACAGTGGTTTATGCCATTAACAAGTTTAGATCTTATTTAGTAGGATCAAAAGTGATTGTGTACACTGATCATGCTGCTCTAAAATATCTCCACACAAAGCAGGATTCAAAACCCAGACTCATAAGATGGGTGTTGCTTCTGCAAGAGTTTGATATAGAAATAAGAGACAGAAAAGGGACAGAGAACCAGGTAGCAGATCACCTGTCCCGGATAGAACCAGTAGCAGGAGCGTCCCTCCCCTCTACTGAGATCTCTAAAACCTTTCCGGATGAGCAACTCTTTGCCATTCAGGAATTACCATGGTTTGCAGACATTACAAACTATAAAGCTGTGAGATTCATACCCAAAGAGTACAGTAAGCAACAAACAAAAAAATTAATCACTGATGCAAAGTACTACTTATGGGATGAACCATATCTCTTTAAGAGGTGTACAGATGGAATGATTCGTAGATACGTGCCTAGAGAAGAGGCACAGAAGATCCTATGGCATTGTCATGGATCACAATATGGAGGACATTTCGGAAGTGAGCAAATAGCCACAAAGGTCCTCCAATGCAGCTTCTATTGGCCCACTCTCTATAGAGACTCCCGAGAGTTTGTACGTAACTGTGACAGTTGCCAGAGAGCTGGTAATCTACCTCATGGTTATGCCATGCCTCAGCAAGGGATCTTGGAGATTGAGTTGTTTGATGTATGGGGCATTGACATCATGGGGCCTTTTCCACCATCATATTCAAACACTTATATTCTGGTGGTAGTAGACTATGTATCTAAATGGGTAGAGGCAATTGAAACACCCACTAATGATACTGAGACAGTGATGAAGTTCCTCCAGAAGAATATCTTCAACAGGTTCGGTGTCCCTAGGATACTGATCAGCGATGGAGGCATTCATTTCTGCAATAAATAACTTGACTCTGCTCTGGTCCGATATAAAATCAACCATAAAGTAGCAACTCCATATCATCCACAGACAAATGGGCAGGCTGAAGTCTCAAATAGAGAACTAAAGTGGATCATGGAGCAGACTATAAATGCCCGAAGAAAGGATTGGGCAAGAGGTCTAGATGATGCTCTGTGGGCATACAGAACAATATTCAAGACTCCTATAGGGACCTCTCCATACCAGCTTGTGTATGGAAAAGCCTGTCATCTGCCAGTGAAACTGGAACACAAGGCCTACTGGGCAACCAGATTCCTAAACCTTGATACTAAGGTAGCTGGAGAGAGGAGATTACGCTAGTTGAATGAGCTGGAAGAATTCAGACTCAATGCTTTCGAAAATGCCAAGATTTATAAGGAGAAAGCAAAAATATGGCACGAAAAAAGGCTGTCATCTAGAGTCTTTGAGACAGGACAGAAGATCCTGCTGTTTAACCCAAGGCTCAGATTATTCCCCGGGAAATTGAAATCCCGGTGGAAGGGCCCGTATGTGATTACAAGTGAGTCACCATATGGCTATGTAGAACTTCAAGATATTGATTCTGAGAAAAAGTTCATTGTTAATGGACAAAGAATCAAACATTATCTTGAAGGCAATGTCGTGCAAGAATGCTCAAAGCTAAGACTGAGTTAAAAGCTCAGTAAAGTCCAGCTAAAGACAATAAAGAAGCGCTTGCTGGGAGGCAACCCAGCCATTATCAATAATTAGATGTTTGTAACAGTTAGATAAGTCTTTTTAATTTTGTTTTTCTTGTTATTTAATATATTTTCAGTGAAAAAGTCATGAAAATGGAGATTCAAGACATAAAACAGCGAAATCACAGAGGAAAGGAGCTCACTGGCGTCAAAACACCAGTAAAGAGGCAAACTGGGCGTTAAACGCCAGAATGGATACCATTCTGGGCATTTAACGCCAGAAAAGGTAGCATTATGGGTGTTAAACACCAGAATAGGTAGCATTTTGGGCGTTTAACGCCACAATTGGCAGCATTCTGGGCGTTCAGAAATATGCCCAGTGAAGAAGGATTTCTGGCATTTAACGCCAGCCAGGGTACCTGGCTGGGAGTTAAACACCTAAAATGGCCACCAGATGGGCGTTAAACGCCAGAATGGATATCATTATGGGCGTTTAACGCCAGAACAGACAGGGGAGAGGTAATTTCGTTTTCAATCCAAATTTTTTCGAATTTTCTTGTTTTAATTCAAAGTTTTCTACATCTAAGCATTACAAACATTCAATTTCTAACTTCCATTAAAAAAAATTCATAACCTTATAAATTCCTTTTAATTCTCCTTCAAATTCTTTTCAAATCTTTTTCAAGAACTCATTTATCTTCCCAATTTCTTTTCAAATCTTTTCAATTCATTCATATTATCTTTTATTTCTTAGATACATAAACAAAAAAATTTCAGATTTAACTTCCTCATATCTTCTTCATATCTCTTAAATTTTGAAAACAATCTTTTCTTTTGCATATCATGTTTATCTTTTATCAATCATATTTTTCAATCATATCTTTTTTTTTTAAATTTTCGAAACCATACCCTCCCTCCCCTCTATTTATACATTCGGCCATCACCCCTTCTCCATCATTCGAATCATTCTTTCCATCTACTCATCTTCTTTCTATGCTTTTGCTTGAGGACAAGCAAACTTCTAAGTTTGGTGTGATTTTCCGTGATCACTGACCAAGATCATGGCCCCTAAAGGAAAACAAACCACTCCAAGAGGCAAGAAAGAAAATAATCCAAAACCACAATGGATGCATGAGAGGTTCTGCACCAAAGAATATGCAGATCATTACTTCAAAATAGTGTAAAGAAGATCAGTGATCCCGGAAGTCAAGTTCGATCTGAAAGAAGATGAATATTCAGAGATCCAAGAGCAGATTCGAAACAGAGGCTGGGAAATCCTAGCTAATCCTGAGATGAATGTGGGAAGAAACATGGTCCAGGAATTTTATGCAAATCTGTGGCTGACAGATAAGCAAAGAATGGAGGGAACTGCCTTTCACACTTTTCGAACCATGGTCAGAGGCAGGATTATCTATTTCCATCTTGACAAAGTGAGAGAAGTCCTTAAACTTCCTCAACTGTAGGATGATCCAGAATCCTTTAACAGGAGAATGGCTAAAGATAAAAAGTTAGATTAAGTTCTAGAGGACATATGCCTCCCTGGAACCAAGTGGATAACTAATTCAAAAGGTGTCCCAAACCAACTGAAGAGAGGAGACCTCAAGCCAGTTGCTAGGGGCTGGCTAGATTTCATTGGGCGATCTATACTCCCCACTAGTAACCGCTCTGAAGTTACTGTCAAAAGAGCAGTGAGGATCCACTGTATTATGCTGGGAAAAGAAGTGGAGGTCCATCAATTAATTCCTTGTGAAATTTACACAATTTCAAACAAGGAATCCATTGAGGCCAAATTGTCCTACCTAAGCTTGATCAGTCTGTTATGTAAAGATGCAGGAGTACAAATAGGTGTTGATGAGTATATCCCAGTCGAACACCCAATCACCAAAAGGGTGATGAATGGATAGCAAGTTCAAGACAACCTCATCAAGAGGAGGGCGCATGAGCTCCTTCCAGAAATTCCTCAATTTGACTATTGGACTCGCTTAGAAGCATCTGTCACCAAACTGCAAGAAGTTGTAAATCAACTCAAAGAGGAGCAGCAGAATCAAACCAGCATGCTTTGCAAACTGTTCATAGAACAAGAGAAGCAAGGGGCGTGAGATACAGGAGCTAAAGCACCAGAAGCTGTCCCTTGAAGAGCCAGGCGTCCCACAAATTGAAGGAGTACTTGTCTCTCCCAATGCAGGTTGTTGAGTCCTAGCTCTGTGATAACTTTTGTTATTAGAAATCTATTTTAAGAGTCATTTATTTTTATGTTTTTAATTTTCTTTCTTTTATTATTATTGGTCTGCTTTTATGTTTATTTTATGTCTTATTTTTATTTCATGATTAATAAAATTTAGAGTCTATGTGTTAAAGCTTTGAATGTCCAATGAATCCTTCACATTTCTTAAATGAAAAATGTTTTTAATTACAAAAGAACAAGAAGTACATGATTTCGAATTATATCTTGAAATTAGTTTAATTATTTTGATGTGGTGACTATACCTTTTGTTTTATGAATGAATTCTTGATCAGTGCATATTTTTGAATTTGTTGTTATGAATGTTAAAATTGTTGGCTCTTGAAGGAATAATGAAAAAGGAGAAATGTTATTGATAATCTGAAAAATCATAAAATTGATTCTTGAAGCAAGAAAAAGTAGTGAATAGACAAAGCTTGCGGAAAAAAAAAGTCAATAGCCCTTTAAACCAAAAGGCAAGGGTAAAAATGATCCAAGACTTTGAGCATTAATGGATAGGAGGGCCCACAGGAATAAAATTCTGGCCTAAGCGGCTAAACCAAGCTGTCCCTAACCATGTGCTTGTGGCGTGAAGGTGTCAAGTGAAAAACTTGAGACTGAGCGGTTAAAGTCATGGTCCAAAGCAAAAAGAGTGTGCTTAAGAGCTCTGGACACCTCTAACTAGGGACTCTAGCAAAGCTGAGTCACAATCTGAAAAGGTTCACCCAGTTATGTGTCTGTGGCATTTATGTATCCGGTGGTAATACTGGAAAACAAAATGCTTAGGGTCACGGCCAATACTCATAAAGTAGATGTGTTCAAGAATCAATATACTGAAATAGGAGAATCAATAACACTATCTGAATTCTGAGTTCTTATGGAAGCCAATCATTCTGAACTTTAAAGGATAAAGTGAGATGCCAAAACTGTTCAGAAGCAAAAAGGCTACAAGTCCCGCTCATCTAATTGGAACTAAGTTCATTGATAAGTTTGGAATTCATTGTATATTCTCTTTTTTTTATCCTATTTTGTTTTTAGTTGCTTGAGGATAAACAACAATTTAAGTTTGGTGTTGTGATGAGCGGATAATTTATACCCTTTTTGGCAGTGTTTTTAAGTAGTTTTTAGTATAATTTAGTTACTTTTTATTATATTTTTATTAGTTTTTATTTAAAAATTACATTTCTGGGCTTTACTATGAGTTTGTGTATTTTTCTGTAATTTCAGGTATTTTCTGGCTGAAATTTAAGGACCTGAGCAAAAACCTTATTCAGAGGCTGAAAAAAGACTGCAGATGCTGTTGGATTCTGACCTCCCTTCACTCGAATTGGATTTTCTGGAGCTACAGAAGCCCAATTGGCGTGCTCCCAATTGCGTTAGAAAGTAGACATCTTGGGCTTTTCCGCAATATATAATAGTCCATACTTTGCTCGAGATTTGATGGGTTGGTTGATGACAAGTCATCTTAGCCTATTTTAACTAGTCTTTTTCTTTTGTTTTCACTTGAATTGTATACTTTCTTGAACCACAAGTAAGCTAATTTGGGTAGATTTTCATGTTTCCTTTGATTTAATCAACCATGTATGAATTCATGCTATTTCATGAGGTTTTATACTATAATTGTCACATATTATGAAAGAATGAATATCTCATGATTTTAAGCATAGCTTTGATGTGTTTGGTTGATTAATGATAGGTGAAGAAAGCTTGGAGAAGGGTTGAAGCAAGAAGGAATAGCTAGTAGTAAAGAGAAGACAATGGAATAAGTGAAATTGAACCAGGAAGCGAAAAGCTAGACCTAAAGTTAGCCTCAAACTTTTGCACAAACTTTTGGGTGAAAAGTTAGCCCCAACGTTATCCCCTAACTTTTGGGCTAACGTTGGAACTTGAAAATCACTCCCTGGGTATCAAAATTTTGTGCCAACGTTAGCCCCTAACTTTGAGGCTAACGTTGGCACATGAAAATCACCCCTGGGCACCAAAAGTTTGCGCCAACGTTAGCCCCTAACTTTGAGGCTAACGTTGGCATGAGAAAAACACTCCCTGGGCACCAAAAGTTTGCGCCAACGTTAGCCCCTAACTTTGAGGCTAACGTTGGCACATGAAAACTACAAGGGGAGGAGCAAAAGTTTGCGCCAACGTTAGCCCCTAACTTTGAGGCTAACGTTGGTGCCTCAAGTGCACCAAGGAAGGCCAACGTTGGTGCAAAAGTTAGACCCCTAACTTTTGCACCAACGTGAGTATCAGCAAGTTATGTTGGCTGATATGAAAAGTTGGACCAAAAGTTAGACCCTAACTTTTGCTCCAACTTTTGGTCCTACTTTTGCAAAACTCCAACCCGGTTCAATTGGTTCACTTTGGTTCTTCTCCAAACTTCAAGAGCAATCAACCAAGGCCTCTTTCAACCCAATTCCACCAAGAGCAAAGGCCCAACTCAAGGCTTGAAGATCATTTGAAGAAAGTGTATAAATAGGATAGAATTCAAGTTCTTCAAGGAGCTTTCCCTTTGAATTTTCATAATAGTTTTCGGAGAGCTTTGGATATTGAGTGATCTTTAATTTCTTAGTCTTGGGGAAGGAGAATTCACTTCTCTTCCTCTAAGTTTTATTGCTTTCAATTTTAATTACAATTGTCTTGGATCTTGGGTTGGAGAATTGAAGAAATTCTGTTTCAATCTCAACCTTGAATCTCTCTGCTTTATTTACTGCTTGATTGAATTTAATTTCTGTTAATTGCTCTTCATCTACTTTCTTTGCAATTTACTTTTCCCTTGCAATTGTTCTTGTTGGATCAAGGAAGGTAGTGAGATCTAGACCTGGTTTTCTAGTCTCTGGACCCCTGAGATCTGAAATTCCAATTTACATTCTGTTTTTGCTTTTCATGTTTATTTACTTGTTTTGCTTCAGATCCGATTCAACCCAAATACTCTTTTACTTTTCTGTTTGATGCAATTTACTTTTCTTTGTTTAAATTCTGCAAATCCAATCCCCAATTCCCTTTACAATTCCAGCCGTTTACATTTCTTGCACTTTAAGATTCCGCAATTTACATTTCTTGCATTCTAAGTTTCTGCCATTTAATTTCTTGTTCTTTAAGATTCAGCACTTTAATTTCTTGCTCTCTTTAACTTCATGCAATTTACCCATTCCCTTTACTTTCCATGCAATTTAATTTTTGCAAATCACAAATCACTCAACCAAATCTTGATTCGCTTGACTAAATTAACCACTAAGCTAAAATTGCTCAATCCTTCAATCCCTGTGGGATCGACCTCACTCCTGTGAGTTTTTATTACTTGATGCGACCCAGTACACTTGCCGGTTAGATTTGTGTGTTTTGGGAGAAATTCATTTTTCCACCAAAATACTCATCAAGTTTTTGGCGCCGTTGCCGGGGATTGATTAGATTGACAATGATTAAGTGAGGTGGTAATCTAGATCAAGCACTTTCTCTTTATTTTTCTCTAATTTCGACTAACCCACTAACTGTTTGAATTTTTACCTGAGATGACTGAAACTTTGCTCTAGCAACAAAGTGAAGTTTTCCGGGAAATTTCTGGCTCTATGCAATGCTCTTGCTTACACAAGAGAAGCAATTTCTGCCACTAATCTCCCAAGTCCATCAACTGTTTGATACTTTGTGCCAGCTAACCTTCTGAATCACATTCTGAGCTTGAAAATATTCAATCATTACTTGAATTTTTGTGACTGTGCAGATCATGGAGGGGAACTCAACAAATTCTAGCAATCATGAGAGTAATATCCCCACCTTGGATGATAATGTAACCCATAGTTCGAAGCAACTATCCATAGCCATGAATGATGTTGCCCAATGGTTTGAAGCTTTTCCACAAGGAAGCATTATCGGATGGGAAGAACTGATGAATGGGCTCCTAGTCAAATTGAACCCATCACAAAGAATTGTTAAGTCAGAGGCAGAAGTGCATCCATTCACACAAGAGAAAGAAATTGAAGGTGCTCGTGCAGTAATAAGCCAAAACAAGCAGATACATCAGCAGACTCTACAACAACTGGACATGATGGCTAGGAAAATCACTGAGTTGAGACATGCTGTAATACATACATACAACCTGACTCAAAGCTCATATGGGAGTAATCAAGCTGAACACAATTTTGGGGTCATTAACCATGAGCAACAGAGTTATGAGCAACTACAATCTCCAAGCAATCACTCTAGCATACCCCAACACAGGCCTCAGAATGATGTGTACAATCCACCTTGGAGAACTCATTCTAATGGGAGGGGGATTGAGAACTAAAACAAAAAACCAAGGGACTTCAACTGCGACAATCCCAGCTTCAAAAACCAACTTAAAACACACCCCCCACAACAACAATCACACACACTTCCAACCCCGTCCTACCTCACCATTCGCTCAAAATGACCTTCATCAACCACCACAATTGACACAGCCACAACCACTTCCAACCTTTCAAAGAATCTATATTCTAGAAATGCTGATGGAAAGGTCCATAAAAATTCAAGAAATGATGGTAATAGAGCGGGAAGAAATAAAGAAACATCAAGAGATGATAAGCAAGAACCAGGAGGCTTCACTCAGAAGACTTGAAAGGCAGATGGAACAACTTGTTTAAAACCTTGCTGAATTGAGTGAGAAGGAGGGGAATCTGAACCCAAAGAGCCATGAAAAGGATGCTGTGTTGAAAGAGAAGGGAGTCATGGAGGAAAGTAAGAGGGCTATGGAAAGAGAAACAGAGGGAAGGAAGCCCATAGCAAGAGGAGGAAACCTAAGGCAACAGAAGCCTCAACTTCCATGAGCACAGAGTGAAGGATGTCAAGCTAGTGACAATAAAAGAGCGCTTGTTGGGAGGCAACCCAACCGGAGGTAACTATCTTTTCATATCTATTTCAATAAAAAGGTTAATTAGTTTTATCTATATTGCAAGAAGCTAAGTTTGGTGTACACACCAAAACAATATAAAGGAGAATGAAGGATTCTAAGTTTGGTATCCACCAAAACCCCATTGTAACACACATTCTCACTTTCTGCATAATGTAGGCTTCAAGCATACTGGATGAACTAGTTAGCCATTTTACTGTTTTTCTTAGTTTTCAGTTCTATCACTTTTGAAAAAGAAAAAGAAATTATCACACATGGTTAACCATTGGCAAGGTACTAAGTTTGGTGTTCCCACTGATGCCAAGGCATCTTAGGCTAGTTTCACTAGCATTTTTCTATTATTTTTAGTTGTTTTATGCATTTTCTTGAGCCTTAAGTAATCATTTGGGCCAAATAGTCATGCTTGTCTTAAATCATTCAAACATGAAGATTTTGATGCAAATTCCATGAGTTTTTAGTTATATTCCTTGAATGCTATGAATGAAAGATTTCTCATGAAATTTTGCAAGACTTTGATGCAGTTGTTTGGATGATTTCAGGGAAGAAGAGGCTAGGCAAGGAAGCAACAAAGTCAATAAAGGAAGCTTGAATATCACATGTGGAGTTTAAGTTCCAGTTTAAGCTTAAACTGGAGCTTAAACGCCAAAACCATGAGAGCTAAGGAAATGCTGAAAGTGGCGTTTAACCTCCAGTTTAACCTTAAACTGGAAGTTAAACGCCAGAATTAGAAATGCACCAGGGAGCATTTCCACGTTTAAGCTCCAGTTTAACCTTAAACTGGAGCTTAAACGTGTTCGACTATTTTTTCTCCTCCAGGGTTGCTTTCTCATTTCCACGTTTAAGCTTCAGTTTAACCTTAAACTGAAGCTTAAACGTGCTCGAGCTTGTGCCTCCAGGGAGTGCCAGCGTTTAAGCTCCAGTTTAAGCTTAAACTGGAGCTTAAACGTGTTATATGGAACAGCTTGACCATGCCTTCTTCAAACATAAATAACTTGAGCTACAAAACTCCAAATGAGGTGATTCAAAATGCATTGGAAAGAAGACATCTAGAGCTTTCCAAGCATATATGGCATGCATGGTGGATACTAAGGATTGAGGGGGAATCCAGCCCCTGAGGGAGAAAGTTTTACACGGAGAACTTTGGATCATTTTCTTTTAGTTTTGTAATTGAATTCAGAGCTATGACTCACTAAACCCCTTTCATTGGGTTAGGGAGCTCTATTGTAATTCAATGAATCAATAATAGTTTTATCTTCTTCTTCAATCTTTTCTCTTGAATTTTGTTAGAAAGCTTCTCGATCTAATTCCATTGGGTAGTTGTCTTGGGAAAGAAACTACCCATAATTGGAATCCTTCAGAACCTTGGGAAAGGAATGGAGGATTCATGCTAGAGAAGCTTTCTCACAGTGAATTGGATTGGGGTTTGGATGGATATTGTGACATGTAATCCTACCAAATTGTGGTTCATGAAACTGTGTGGTATAATCAGTGATCGAGCATCATCTCTTCTTATGAACATTTAAACCAAGGGATTGGGAATTTGTTTGTTTTTAGAGAGAATTGGTGAGCCAAGGGATTGGGATCCAATCATATAAGATTGCCAAGCAAAATTCAATGAATGCATTGGTTGAGGAAGGGATAAAAGTTATTTTGATTCGGAGATCTCAATATCTCCTAACACCCAATGAACTCCCCATTTCTGATTTACCACTTTCTCTTTACATTCTGCAATTAAATTCATGCAATCACCCCCATCCCTTTTAATTTCAGCAATTTAGCTTCTCGCTCTTTAATTCATGCAATTTTACATTCCGCAATTCTCATCTAAATCTTGATTCCGCTCAACTAGAACATACTTCTAATACGAATTGCTCACTCAACAAATCCTTGTGGGATTCGACCTCACTCTATTGTGAGTTTTTACTTGACGATAACCGGTGCACTTGCCGGAAGGAATTTTGCCGATCGTGCAATTTTCTAAATCGTAGCATAACAAGTTTATGCGCATCATGTTTATGGCGCCGTTGCCGGGGATTGGTTTTCGATTGACAATTCTCCAATTGGAAGTTAACTAGATTGAGCAATTTTTCTTTTCTTTTGTTAATAGTTTTTGTTTCAGTTTATTACTGCTAATTTCTGCAAATTTTAATTTGTTTTCTTTGCTTATTCACTTGTTAGCATACTAACCACTAGCTGTTTGTGATATTACCTCAATATGGAATTTCCACTATCTTTGGATGAGTATTGTTTGAGACTGAGCACATTGCAAAAAAGAAAGGAGTATCCATCATCTTTTGGTCAATCAAAATTCATGAGAAACTCTCCACCACCACAGAATGATTCATGTTATTATGCTCATGGTGGGTGGGAGTATCAGGAACAGGAAATGGGGTACTTCCCAGAGCCACAAAATGGTCCATGTTTTGGTGAATTTGATCACTACTCAAGTTGTGGCTGGGAAGATCAAAACCAAAGAGATTTCACTTATTCACACCCCATTCATCAAGAGCCATCACCTCTGAATTATCCAACCTCACCTCCTAGTTTTACATATCCAAATTCTTCATCACTTGAGCATTTCTCAGCACAAAATTCCTTCTCAAATTCATACAATTCATTTCACTATCCACAAGACTCATTCCACTACACACAAGAGTCATACCACTACCAACACTCCAACCAAAGACTCTATCAGCCCACACAAAACACATACTCCCAGCCACCATATCACAGCCAAGATAATCAACCTCATCAACCCAATCCGAACCAATCACTTCATGATCAGTTAACCAGGATAGAAGGAATGCTTGCAACTATGGGCAGAGATGTGGCCGATTTGAAAAGCTTTAAGGAAGAAGTGATATCCAACTTACAAAATCAAGGTGCTGCCATTCAAAAGCTAGAAGCACAAATTGGATATCTATCAAAGCAAATCCCTACCCACAATTCTTCTAGTGATACCATGGCAAACCCAAGGGAGGAATCAGAAGAACAAGAAAGGGAGAAAGTCAATCAAGGGAGATCACACTCCAATGAAACAGAGAGTTGCAAAGAGGAAGGGTTCATTGAACCACAAATTCAGGAAGCTTTTGATGAACAGGATACTCCAACTGTCCAACAACAACCAAGTTCTGAGATCAAGGATGTGAAGGCAGTAGAAACAAGCACCAAAATGAGGATTGTGACCGAGAAACAAAGGACCATATCCATGAAGAAGAGAAGGTCGAAGAACAATCCAACTCCTAAGCCAACAAGCAAGTTCACTCAAGCCAATCACAAGGGAAAGCTTGCTGGAAAGAGGCATTCACAACAAGGGGCACTAACTAGCTCCTTTATCCACTTGAAGTCATTCCTCTTAACAAACTGGAGGAAGAGGAAGAAAGTCAGGAACAGCATGTCAAGCTAATGACAGTAAACGAGCGTTTGTTGGGAGGCAACCCAACCAAAGGTAGTTTTTCTTTTCTAGTTATTTCAATAAAAGAGTTAAGTAGATTTATCTGTATTGCAAGGAGCTAAGTTTGGTGTTGCACACCAAAACAATTCAAGGGTGAATGTGAGATTCTAAGTTTGGTGTTCCACCAAAAACTTCATTAAAAGCACATTTCTACCTCAGCATGACTAGTCACTAGCTCCAACCAATCAGGGAAACTACTTAAACAATAGTTTAATTTCTAGTTCATAGTTTCTTTTTCTAGTTCATAGTTATTTTCTTAATAAAAGCACATGAGGTTTTCTGCATATGATCCAAATTGCTGCATATGGCAAGGAACTAAGTTTGGTGTTCACACACCAATCTAAGTTCAGAGGCCTACAAACATACATGCATGCTAACCAATTCTCAAAGTGCTTGGGGAACAAGCAACTTCTAATAGCTTTACAGGAAGACAATTAATCTCATGGAAGGAATATACATCATCATCAAAGAGAACACCAAGGCTAGGAAGGATGATGAACAACAAAGAAGATGCTAAAAGGTTGTATTGTCACTTAATTGCTTGTACTTTGAATTGCTGATATTGGAAGTTTGCATGCACCCCTGCTTTAAGTTTGAGTCATTGCAGTTTTTGTTTGTCTGTTTGTTTAATTTCCAAATAAGTGATAGTCTAAGTGTCTGGATAAACTTCACTTGCTTAAATGTATGCTTGCCATGCTTGTTCTGTTTCCAAAAATAAAAGAAAAGTTTGAACAAAAGTAACTTGGCTCAATTAGTGACAAATCAAGTAGAATTAAGTGGTGGTATGCATGCTTGATTGTTTAAGTCAGATCACTGGAAATAGAGTGTAGAATTATCATTTTTTTGTATAGAAATTGAAAACTGTCTATGGATCTTGATGAATAAATGTCTTTGGCCATGAAAAAGAAAGAAAAAGAAGAAGAAAAAGCCACTGAAAAAGGGCAACCAAAAAGCAAAAAAATTGAGAAAATAAGCTAGGCACCAATGGTTTGAACTTCTAAGACAAATGCCTGTGGTGTTTATGTATTAAGGATATGCTTGGATGAATAGGTTCTGAGGAGTGTTTCAACACTTGGTAACTTGGGTTAACTAACCCGGGATTATCAACCAAAAGTCCATTATCAAGAGCAACCTAAATACAAAACATTTAGTCACACAAAGAGGTGCTGGGCACCAATGTCTCAAGAAGAAATGTGAACTAAAATGCCTGTAGTGGATATGTGTAGTGCACTGATAAGAAAAAGAAAATGCCAAAGGCTTGTGCAACACATGACACTGAGCAAACAAGGAGCAAAGGAGCTCTAAGGAAAAGAAAAACAAAGAAGAGAAAAGTGCCAAGGACATAAGAATAACAAGGGGCCATAGCAGTGTTTGATGGATGCAATGAAAAAGTGATAATCTTACTTGATAAGAATGAAAAAGTGATGCTGCAACTTTCTGCATAAAACCCTTCTGATGAACTTCAAGTGCTTACTAATATAGCCAATGTAATTGCTTTCTGTTTCATACTTTCTTCTCAAGTAACTCAGGACTTGCTTAGGGACAAGCAAGTATTAAGTTTGGTGTTGTGATGCCAAGGCATCTTAGGCTAGTTTCACTAGCATTTTTCTGTTATTTTTAGTTGTTTTATGCATTTTCTTGAGCCTTAAGTAATCATTTGGGCCAAATAGTCATGCTTGTCTTAAATCATTCAAACATGAAGATTTTGATGCAAATTCCATGAGTTTTTAGTTATATTCCTTGAATGCTATGAATGAAAGATTTCTCATGAAATTTTGCAAGACTTTGATGCAGTTGTTTGGATGATTTCATGGAAGAAGAGGCTAGGCAAGGAAGCAACAAAGTCAATAAAGGAAGCTTGAATATCACATGTGGAGTTTAAGTTCCAGTTTAAGCTTAAACTGGAGCTTAAACGCCAAAACCATGAGAGCTAAGGAAATGCTGAAAGTGGCGTTTAACCTCCAGTTTAACCTTAAACTGGAAGTTAAACGCCAGAATTAGAAATGCACCAGGGAGCATTTCCACGTTTAAGCTCCAGTTTAAGCTTAAACTGGAGCTTAAACGTGTTCGACTATTTTTTCTCCTCCAGGGTTGCTTTCTCATTTCCACGTTTAAGCTTCAGTTTAACCTTAAACTGAAGCTTAAACGTGCTCGAGCTTGTGCCTCCAGGGAGTGCCAGCGTTTAAGCTCCAGTTTAAGCTTAAACTGGAGCTTAAACGTGTTATATGGAACAGCTTGACCATGCCTTCTTCAAACATAAATAACTTGAGCTACAAAACTCCAAATGAGGTGATTCAAAATGCATTGGAAAGAAGACATCCAGAGCTTTCCAAGCATATATGGCATGCATGGTGGATACTAAGGATTGAGGGGGAATCCAGCCCCTGAGGGAGAAAGTTTTACACGGAGAACTTTGGATCATTTTCTTTTAGTTTTGTAATTGAATTCAGAGCTATGACTCACTAAACCCCTTTCATTGGGTTAGGGAGCTCTATTGTAATTCAATGAATCAATAATAGTTTTATCTTCTTCTTCAATCTTTTCTCTTGAATTTTGTTAGAAAGCTTCTCGATCTAATTCCATTGGGTAGTTGTCTTGGGAAAGAAACTACCCATAATTGGAATCCTTCGGAACCTTGGGAAAGGAATGGAGGATTCATGCTAGAGAAGCTTTCTCACAGTGAATTGGATTGGGGTTTGGATGGATATTGTGACATGTAATCCTACCAAATTATGGTTCATAAAACTGTGTGGTATAATCAGTGATCGAGCATCATCTCTTCTTATGAACATTTAAACCAAGGGATTGGGAATTTGTTTGTTTTTAGAGAGAATTGGTGAGCCAAGGGATTGGGATCCAATCATATAAGATTGCCAAGCAAAATTCAATGAATGCATTGGTTGAGGAAGGGATAAAAGTTGTTTTGATTCGGAGATCTCAATATCTCCTAACACCCAATGAACTCCCCATTTCTGATTTACCACTTTCTCTTTACATTCTGCAATTAAATTCATGCAATCACCCCCATCCCTTTTAATTTCAGCAATTTAGCTTCTCGCTCTTTAATTCATGCAATTTTACATTCCGCAATTCTCATCTAAATCTTGATTCCGCTCAACTAGAACATACTTCTAATACGAATTGCTCACTCAACCAATCCTTGTGGGATTCGACCTCACTCTATTGTGAGTTTTTACTTGACGATAACCGGTGCACTTGCCGGAAGGAATTTTGCCGATCGTGCAATTTCCTAAATCGTAGCATAACAAGTTTATGCGCATCACCCACACCAAATTAAGTTCAAAAAGCCCGCAAATAAATCATGAAAATTAACCATTGTTTCCAAGTGCTTGGGGAACAAGCAACTTTCAATATCATTGCAGAATGTCATACATGCTTTTGGAGGTTTTGAACATCATCAAAAAGGAGAAAGATGAACATGAAGGTCAGCAACAATGATGATGAGAAAAAGGAAAGCAATTGAACTCCAACAGGTTGTATTGTTAAGTGATTATTCTACATCAAATATTGTTGTGATTGAAAGTTGGATTGTATCCTTAATTGCCCTGCCTGTCTGCATAGTATAGTTTTCTTTCTATATACCCCTGCCTGCCTGCATAGCATAGTTTTTTTTTTCTTATAATTCAATAAGCAAGATGTCTGATCAATCACAACATTCTTATCTTCAAAACTTGTTTGCACTCAATTTTCAAGAAATGCATCACATGAAAGTTCTTTGAGAAGAAGGATTGAGGAATAAATCAAATTTGAGGCAAGCAAAAGATTAGGAGAAGTGGTGGTTCTAGTTGTATGATTTTGTATTGAGGTTGCATGCTTGTGAAAACTTGCATGGGAGCTCATAGGAAGGGCATGAAGTTCAAAGAAGTATTGTGGAGATTCTCAAAAATCTATTGATCCAAGAAGCAGCAAACAAAACAAAAGAAAGAAAAGAAAATACAAAAACAAAAAGAATATGGCCCAAGGCTCTGAGCATCAATTACTAGGCAGAAAAAGAAAAAAAGAAACAAAACTCAAAGAGTTGTTAGCCTAGTAAATGCTTGTGGTTAAATTGTATCAAAGAAAGAGGCTTGAGCAAGTAAATTCTTAGGGGTGCTTTAACACCTAATACCTTAAAACCAACTGGTTTAGGAGTATTGATTGAAAGCTTATTTAAAGAGCCGCTTTGAGACATGACACTTAGAGTCAAGGCCAAAGCAAAGAAACTATAAGCTGCTTCAAGGTGACTACATATAAAGAGATCTCCATGACAC
Source organism: Arachis hypogaea (assembly GCF_003086295.3). Taxonomy (NCBI): domain Eukaryota; kingdom Viridiplantae; phylum Streptophyta; class Magnoliopsida; order Fabales; family Fabaceae; genus Arachis; species Arachis hypogaea. The sequence goes on from NC_092053.1 coordinate 89,169,013, forward strand.
CATTTGGATGCAAATCCTAAGACCTAAGACTCCCAATATGTGAGGACTAGTAAGCACTGAAGCCCTTACATGAGCATATGATTTAAAATTTACCCCACTGTTACTTGATCACTTCACTCATAGGACCTGACAAGTTGTTCTTCAATCCATCTTAAATAAAAGAACCATTGAGCATAATTCTTTTCTTGCTTGGGGACAAGCAAGCTTTAAGTTTGGTGTTGTGATGACAAGTCATCTTAGCCTATTTTAACTAGTCTTTTTCTTTTGTTTTCACTTGAATTGTATACTTTCTTGAGCCACAAGTAAGCTAATTTGGGTAGATTTTCATGTTTCCTTTGATTTAATCAACCATGTATGAATTCATGCTATTTCATGAGGTTTTATACTATAATTGTCACATATTATGAAAGAATGAATATCTCATGATTTTAAGCATAGCTTTGATGTGTTTGGTTGATTAATGATAGGTGAAGAAAGCTTGGAGAAGGGTTGAAGCAAGAAGGAATAGCTAGGAGTAAAGAGAAGACAATGTAATAAGTGAAATTGAACCAGGAAGCAAAAAGATGGACCTAAAGTTAGCCTCAAACTTTTGCACAAACTTTTGGGTGAAAAGTTAGCCCCAACATTAGCCCCTAACTTTTGGGCTAACGTTGGAACTTGAAAATCACTCCCTGGGTATCAAAAGTTTGCGCCAACGTTAGCCCCTAACTTTGAGGCTAACGTTGGCACATGAAAATCACCCCTGGGCACCAAAAGTTTGCGCCAACTTTAGCCCCTAACTTTGAGGCTAACGTTGGCATGAGAAAAACACTCCCTGGGCACCAAAAGTTTGCGCCAACGTTAGCCCCTAACTTTGAGGCTAACGTTGGCGCCTCAAGTGCACCAAGGAAGGCCAACGTTGGTGCAAAAGTTAGACCCCTAACTTTTGCACCAACGTGAGTATCAGCAAGTTATGTTGGCTGATATGAAAAGTTGGACCAAAAGTTAGACCCTAACTTTTGCTCCAACTTTTGGTCCAACTTTTGCAAAACTCCAACCCGGTTCAATTGGTTCACTTTGGTTCTTCTCCAAACTTCAAGAGCAATCAACCAAGGCCTCTTTCAACCCAATTCCACCAAGAGCAAAGGCCCAACTCAAGGCTTGAAGATCATTTGAAGAAAGTGTATAAATAGGATAGAATTCAAGTTCTTCAGGGAGCTTTCCCTTTGAATTTTCATAATAGTTTTCGGAGAGCTTTGGATATTGAGTGATCTTTAATTTCTTAGTCTTGGGGAAGGAGAATTCACTTCTCTTCCTCTCAGTTTTATTGCTTTCAATTTTAATTACAATTGTCTTGGATCTTGGGTTGGAAAATTGAAGAAATTCTGTTTCAATCTCAACCTTGAATCTCTCTGCTTTATTTACTGCTTGATTGAATTTAATTTCTGTTAATTGCTCTTCATCTACTTTCTTTGCAATTTACTTTTCCCTTGCAATTGTTCTTGTTGGATCAAGGAAGGTAGTGAGATCTAGACCTGGTTTTCTAGTCTCTGGACCCCTGAGATCTGAAATTCCAATTTACATTCTGTTTTTGCTTTTCATGTTTATTTACTTGTTTTGCTTCAGATCCGATTCAACCCAAATACTCTTTTACTTTTCAGTTTGATGCAATTTACTTTTCTTTGTTTAAATTCTGCAAATCCAATCCCCAATTCCCTTTACAATTCCAGCCGTTTACATTTCTTGCACTTTAAGATTCCGCAATTTACATTTCTTGCATTCTAAGTTTCTGCCATTTAATTTCTTGTTCTTTAAGATTCAGCACTTTAATTTCTTGCTCTCTTTAACTTCATGCAATTTACCCATTCCCTTTACTTTCCATGCAATTTAATTTCTGCAAATCACAAATCACTCAACCAAATCTTGATTCGCTTGACTAAATTAACCACTAAGCTAAAATTGCTCAATCCTTCAATCCCTGTGGGATCGACCTCACTCCCGTGAGTTTTTATTACTTGATGCGACCCGGTACACTTGCCGGTTAGATTTGTGTGTTTTTGGAGAAATTCATTTTTCCACCAAAATACTCATCATTGGTCCCTCATAATTGTCAACACATGGTTTATAGACAAGGATGGTGATCTCAATTTCCATGCCTTAGCCAAGAGTTCTTTTCCTTTACTTTATTAGTTAATTATCATTTACTTTCTTGTCATTTACTTTTCTTGTCGATTGCCAAATCAAATCCCCTTGTTCCTTCGTAGCCAATAATTGAGCACTTCATTGTAATTCTTTGTGAGACGACCCGAGGTTTAAATACTCTTGGTTTTTATTGGGGTTTGTACTTGTGACAACCAATTTTAAAACTTTTATTGAGTGTTATTTGTTAGTTAGGAACTATACTATCAACGGAACTACTTTGTGTGAAATTCCTAACCAACGATAACACTCTTTCAAGTTTTTGGCGCCGTTGTCGGGAAATTGCAATGGTGTTATGTTATTGGCTATTGTATATATGTTGATATTGTGAATATGCTTCTTTGTTAGTTTTTGCTTGCTTTAGGAGTTAGTTTTTATTAGTTCTTATTAGTATTTGTTTTTATTTTCTCTTGTCACTATAAATTATCATCACTTTGGCTATGAGTTTGGCTATAATTATATTGTAGGGAATGAAAGCTTCAATGAGGAACCACATTGTGGGAATGGATATCAAATTAGGGAGGAGCCACATGTTTATGGTCAATCTTCCTGGCAACAACCTCCTCCAATCTCTTATGGCTACAATCTATCCCATAATGTACATAATTATGAACCAATCCCTCAACATTGTTGTCAACCTCACTCACAAGTCCCATACCACCAAACACCTCCATATGACCATAACCCATATCCACCATTCCAATCACCATATGAACCATACTTAGAGCCACCACATTTCCAACACCAATACTCCTAAGAACTACTATTTCCTCATACACCATGTCAGGAATTTCACCAATTTGAACCACCTTCCAACTATGACACTCTTTCTCCAAACAACGAACCCTCTCTTCCACCACCTCCTTCAATGGATGAAGCTCTCCATGCCTTCATGCTAGAACAACGAAGAGATATTAGCTCTTATATCCAAAGGCAAGAAGAGAGGCAAAAGGAGCTAAAGAAGCTAGAAGTCATGGTTGCCACCATGGCGGAAGCCATTGCCAACATAGCCTCCCACCTAAGCTTATACGATCAAGGTACCCCCATTGTTGAATGTGGAGAAGCAACCAAAGAGCAGAGTGAGGGAGTGAACTTGAAGCTTCAAGGTGGAGAAGAGGAGTTAAAGCAAGAAGTGCAACAAGAGGAGGAAGTAGAGATAATTGAACTAAAGAAAGTGGTTGAAGACTTAGGAAATGTTGAATGCAAAGAGGAATCTCAGGTTGAAGAGCCTTCTTCCATGGAGTTTGAAAGTGATGTCAAGGAGGATAGTGCACAACCTCCAAGGCACAATGTGAATAAAGAATTGAAAGAAATAGTACAAATAACAAGTCCCCCTATCTATGATGATTCCGCATCAACATATGATCCTTTTGAGCTTGATTGATCCTTCCCTATTGAACTTGGAATTGATGTTGAGGTAGATTTCAATCAACCTCCAAGATATAATTTGAGTGACGGGAAAGAGCTAGAGGACATTGGTGAAGAAGAATGTGAACTTGAGGAAGCTTGGCAAGAGGTAGAGCTTGAAGAACCTTGTCAAGTGGTGGAAGCCCCTAGAGGAGGATGGACGGGAGTTGAATCGCCTTCTCAAGATCATTGGAAGCTCCTTCACCTAAGTTACCATCTAATCCTTTATTTGAGTGGGTAAAAATCATAACTCTTAGCTTTATTATCTCGCTCAAATTTGGCTTGCTTGAAACTGATGGCCAACTTAGGGCGCTTTGTGGAATAAAGCGTAAGAGGAGGATGTTTAGTGGTTGGCGGTGTAAATCTAGGCTCATTGTGGTTGAAGCTTCAAGGAGTAGATGCAAAGGGTGGACTAGTGCTAAATTGTATGGGTCTAGGAGGAGAATTTTGTGCTCCTATGAGAATTCTATGTACCCACCACCCGAATGAAACAATGATGATCAACTTGAAGGCGGGTGTGAAAATAAGATATGGGATTCCGGATCGCAACATGAAGACCAATTTTGGGAGTTCATATATTGGGAAGAACTTCACCTAAGCTTAGTGAATTCGGTTGGAAATTCTGATAACCATTTGAGGAGCAAGCATCCTTGGAAGTTCAAGGATGAGTACAAGCATAAACCACCTTGACAAGGAGCCTCTCAATTGTCCAACATAAGGACAATAAATAAAAGTTCTAGGTGGGAGACACCCCACCATGGTAAACTCTTTCTATGCTCTTGTAGATATAATCAAAGGATGAATTGAGTTACCATTATAGGTAGTTTTCTTATTTCCTATACCCTTGTACATATTGCTTTGATTGATAGGTTGGTTCTTAGATTAATATTTTGATTAGAATAGTTGTTTTGAATTGTATTTTGCTTGAAGTGCAAGTTTTGTTTGTTTTATCTTTGAAAATTTTTTAAAAAACTAAAAGATTTTTGTTAAATTTGAATTTTGGTTGCTTTAGAGTATTTACAGGTTAGGAGAGTGCCCTGTTTTTGTTTTTATGCTTCTTTAAAAAAAAAGGGGCGTTCCACGCATGGGCGTGGACGACGCTTACGCGTCACTAGTCTTTTTCGCACACCCACACATGAGCGTGACCCACGCGTACGTATCGAAAAGCTGATGTTGGGACTCCTGGTACAAAAACCAGAGAGTTGCGTTTGAGTGGTTGGTGCACAGAATTGTGATCACACTTTTCACAACTCTGGTACAACTAACCAACAAGTGCACTGGGTCGTCCAAGTAATAAAACCTTATGCGAGTAAGGGTCGATCCCACAGAGATTGTCGGCTTGAAGCAAGCTATGGTCATCTTGTAAATCTTAGTCAGGCAGATTCAATTGGTTATGAGTTTTGATAATTGAAAGATAAATAAAACATAAAATAAAATAAGATACTTATGTAATTCATTGGTGGGAATTTTAGATAAGCGTTTGGAGATGCTTTGTTACTTCTGAATCTCTGCTTTCCTATTGTCTTCATCCAATCATGCATGCTCCCTTCCATGGCAAGCTGTATGATCCTCTAAGTGAAAATGGTCCAAGTACGGTTTTTGCATGGCTAATCAACTGTCGGATTTCTCATCTCGGATGAAAAATATTAGGTACAGCTACCGCACGGCTAATCATCTGTCGGTTCTCACTTGTGTCAGAATAGGATCTCTATCCTTTTGCACACTGTCACTGTGCCCAACATTCGTGAGTTTGAAGCTCGTCACAGTCATCCCTTCCCAGATCCTACTCGGAATACCACAGACAAGGTCTAGACTTTCTGGATCTTAGGAATGCTACCAATTGGTTCTAGCCTCTACCACAAAGGTTCTAATCTCACGGACTCGGTCCGTGGATTAGAGACCCAAGAGATTATACTCCGGCTGTCGTCCAATGACTATGTTGAACATCATGTAGACAGCTTGTGGTTGTCAGTCACGCGGATCTTGGCTAAGCGAAGTAACGAAGATAGTGGGTGATTGTCATGGGTCACCCCTTCATTCTGACTTGACTGAATTAAGTACTAGAGTATATCTTGGAGAAGAAGTAAGAGTGAATTGAAAGAGAAACAATAGTTCTTGCATTAATTCATGAAGAACAGCAGAACTCTGCACCTTAATCTATGAGGTGTAGAAACTCCACCGTAGAAAATACATAAGAGAAAAAAGTCTAGGCATGGCCGAATGGCCAGCCTCCCAAATGTAACGACCCAATTTTCAGTACACCTAGGACACACCGGAAACTGAGTGCTACCAATTTGTCATCCTAATTATTATCTATTATTTATTATATGAGCCTGATTCGTTGTTAAAAGCGTAGTTAGTTTGCGAGGTACTTTTTTTTTGAAAACGTTTGGAATAACAAACAGAATTATTTATAATCAATTCACAAATAATAACAGATAAAATAGTTATAAACAACCACACATAAATACATCACAAGTAGTTGAAAACATCCGATGATTCAGTCTTTATTAGAGTATAGACTGTTAGTTAGAACACCCATAGATATAGCTAGATAATAACTATATACATATATATACATACAACATCCCAGGCCCTGACCTGTTCAAGAAGTCCCTAAGCTGGCACCCAGGCTAACCTAGACTCTATACTCACCTAGTCCCTCTAAACTACTAAAGCGATGGAAAGTACGTTTTATGTCTTCAAAACTCAAGTCAGGTGGAACATCATCAAAAGGTAGAACATCATTTGTTACTCCTCTGCACGACCAGACATTGACATATGACGTCTCTCTGGTACCTCATCAAGTAGCCACACAACAGGAGTCTCGTACACAGGATTTAAGTTAAAGTTCACGTACAAATGGGGTGTAGACATTGGCTGGTCTCACAGTATATATATATATATATATATATATATATATATATATATATATAAACAGAAAACGAGATTCACCCTAGACTCAGAAGACTACCTAGAGCGGAATCCTTTTTGCGAATAGTCGTCAGTGAACTACGGAAGTGAACTCATGCTTCCATCTGAAGGGGGAGGGGAGAGAGAAAGGGTAAGAACCGGGGAGTTCTTAGTAGGGTCGGGGTTATTAGTTAAGTTCATTAATTATATGTTGTTTTGCAAACGAATAGCAAAACACAGAAAGCAGTAAATAGAAGATGAAGATAAATAGAAGAAATAGAGAAAATAGAAAATAGAACACAAACAGAAGAATACAAGAAAATACAACACAGACACAGAGAATAGAATACAAACAAGGAAAGCATACATTCATACCACAATCATAACAGAGAAAATGCACAACCAAGTATGATGCATGTCTGTCCTATGCAGGCCATGAGCTCACGTGTCGGTTTACACCCTGCAGCCCGACATTACCTAGGAACAAGTCCCAGATACGGTTTTCCTTTGTGTCCTTAGTGCATACATGTCGGTGGTAAGAATACCACTCCTTCGTGACTACTGGCAGTCGGCACAAAGCTCAACCCCATAATATACGCACAAGGGGAAACAGTGATCCTTAGTTCGTGGGCGTCCCCAAGATCAACACACAAACAAAACAAATATCCTCAGTTTGTGAGTTTCCCCGAGATTAACATACAACAAAACAGAGATCCTCAGTTCGTGGGTTTCTCCGAGATCAATACACAACAACACAGAGATCCTCAGTTCGTGGGTTTCCCCGTGATCAATACACAAAACAGTGATCCTCAGTTCGTGGGTTATTCCCGTAATCAATGATTATCAATTCGTGGGTTTTCCCGCATTTAAAACAAATAACAATTTATAGGTTTCCCCGAGATCAATAATCATTCAGTTCGTGGGTACTTCCTAAATTTAACCAATTATCAATCTGTGGGTTTTACTACTCTTCCCTCTTTGTCTCTTTACTCTGCTCTGATTACTCTTTTCTCTTAGTCTCTTCACTCTGCTCTGATTACTCTTTTCTCTTAGTCTCTTTATTACTCTTTTTCTCTTTACTTTACTCTGATTACTCTGTTCTCTGTATTTTTTTACTCTGCTCTTATTTCTCTGCTCAACGTATGTATTTAAAGCTTTTGTAAATTTTGGTATGAATAGTTAGCCTGTCCCAAGTATAGGTTCATTAAGTCTATACTGAAACAGTTTAACTTTTCATATAATACCTGACCCTAGGCGCAACTCAAGAACTAACTATGTTGCCCTAGTTCGTTCACTAATCTCTGTTTGTTTTCTGTCATTAAAACTTTACAGACTTTTTCTCCAATTTTCATCTCTTCTTTAAATTTTTATCTTTCCTTTATCTTTGCCTCACTAATATGTTATTACCATTCCCTAAGTGTTTTATGAAGGTAATTATGAGATTCTGCGCTTAAAGTTCTCTTTCTAAAGCTTTTACAGAAAACTGCCTTTTCCGCATTATTTTACTATTTTTATTAAAATATTATTTTTAATTAAATATTATTATCTAATATTTTATTATAATTTATTATTTTATTATTAAATTTTCGAAAATTAACTTTAGTTTAACCTTTAAACTTTAAAATTCACTTTTTACCACCTGTAACTTTTAATATTTCTACTTTAACCATCCTAACTTTCAGAAATTACCAAATAACCCCTCAAACACCAAAATAATTACAACCTTGCCCTTTTTAAGATCTGAAAGGTGTTCTTCAATGTTCTTCATCACACTCAAAGTGTTCTTCGTGTTCTTCATAAATTCTTTAGATTCTTTCTTTGTTTTAACCCGTTTTTCAATCTTTTCAGCAACCGATTTTTACCATAATTCATAATAAATTAGCAGCCACTAAAACCCCATCTTTTTTGCTTGATTTCAACACAAATTGAATCCTAATTTAAGGGTTAGGTTTTCGTTTTCCAGCAGCCACAAGAACACAAGTTCATAGCTTGAATTTCATCAAATTTCATCAAATTTTCACCAAAATTTCAACAAGAATTACTCATATAAACAATCAATTTCAAGCACAGCCAAACCATATCATAATCACACAACTCAAACATAATCAATCAAGATTAAATTCGTCAATCCCTACCTGGTTTTGCTGCTCCTAATTCGGTTATGTCCTTAGGTGGTCCTTAAGCACTTTTTCCTCCAAAATCACATCAAGAACAACTTTAAATCCAAAAACCCTCAACTGACCAAATCTCACTCAGCATGTTAGGAAGGGATTTCCTACCTTAGAGTTTCTAGAAATTAACATTTCTTGGCCCTCAAGTCAAGTTAAGCATGATTCCTAAGTGTTCCGAGGGTTACCTGAAACTGTAGGTCGATCTTGGACGAGATCTTCTGTACTGGTCGGAGATGACGTGTCCCGCTGGTGGGTGGCGGCTGGAGCTGTCGTGTCCGACTTGTTGTACTGGCTGCGCTGCTGATCCTTTGTCACTGGAGGGTGGTGGTACTTGCAAGGGACTCCGATGCTTAAGTTAGCAAGGGTATTAAGCAGGTTTTTAGTAGAATCAGATTATGAGTTATACCTGGGTGCTCCAGTATATTTATAGAGGTGTGATAGTGACCTTTTTAGATAAGATAAGTTAGTTATCTTATCTTATCTTATCTTATCTCTGGGTGAGGTCAGCTTATCTTCAAGGGAACCGCCCTTATCTCTATAGGCTTGGGCTGCCTTTGGATTTGGGTCGTATTCCTCGAGTTGGGCCCTTTTTTGGGCTTTCCTATCGACTTGGCCGAGCTCTTTGAGAAGAGGTCGGTTTGTCCTGACCTGAAGAGGTCGGTCATCTTGTTGGTAAAACATCCCAGGTCGGACAGCTCGACCCAGGGTATGAACAGTGCCCCTGCTCGAGCTCGGTCTTTCTTTTGAGGTCGAGTCTTAGTTTTAGGACTTCGATCTTTCTCTTGGTGAAGCCAAACTCGAGCATTTTATTACTTTTATATTTTGAGAGTTCTTTTTTTTTTGAATGCGGAACGTTTCTTCTTTCGTTTCCTCTAAGAGCACGCGCTTTTGTTTTAGCATCCTAGCCTTGGGAATGTGCGAGGGTTTAATACCCTCATTAATTGGTTTTAATGCTCCATTTCTTTTGGCTTTTTGTTTTTGAATTTTTTTCTCACGAAACGGTTTCCTCTTTTCTGTAAGTTTCCTTTTTTCTTTGTTCTTCTGTTTTGCCAGGAGCTTGCCTTTTCGTTCGACGTTGTATCTCGCGCTTTGCTCAAGGGAAGATTTCTTCGCTCCAGCTTCCACCTATCTTTCAAAGCTCTTTCTTCTTTCTCCAGGTTGGTTTTACCCTCTCTTTCGTCGTTCTTCCTTTGGTTTTTGATAAGGTTTTGATTTTTCTCCTGAAGTGCATGCTGGGAAGTCTGAATCTTTTTGTATTACTATGCGCCTGCTTTTTTTACTGTTGGGGGCTTTTCTTACTTTTGAAACGGTCCTTCTGTATTCTATGGTTCATACTGCTTGTTTTTCTTCTTTTACAAACTGCATGAACTTTCTTGCTTCCCCGAAAGATTGCTCCTTTGATGTTTTTCGCCATGCTGATAGCCTTATTTGCTGATAAATCTCCTAAAAGATAATGACTTTTTTCTGGTGGCTCGTTTTAATTTTCTTCGTGTCATTTTCCTGTTTGTGCGTCTTTGATGACTTTTGTCTTGATAAGTTTTGCTATTTGTTTGCTAATAAGCTGAGACTGTGAATTTGGAAGGTAGCTATTTCGATTCTGTTTGATTTATAGCTTTCTGGGAATGTTGTGTCTTTGAAAAAAAGGTTTTTTCTCTGTCTTTATTGCAAGTTTTGTTGGGACGTTAGTCTTGTTGGTTTCCCTGAATCCTTGTTCCCTGATTGCCTCGAAAGGGTGCCCCTGGATCTTTTTGGTGTAGGTCCTGGGGTTTCCTTTTTCGCTCGTACTGTGCTAGATTATATTGGCCGAGTTGTTTTGACTTCATCCGAGATGTTTTTAGTAATCCAATCTTCCTTTCTTGTTTGTAGGACTAGTTGGCCATGTCTTCTCGCAAAAATATTATCGAGGCGTCTTCTAAGGTTCCTGAGGGGATGTCTGATTGGTTGGACTCCCTAGTGTTGCTGTGTGTTTCTTTAGCCAATTCTGACTTTTGCGTAGAGCTTAGAAAACATCATCGTCTTTGCAAGAGTAGAGATCAAGAGGGGAATTATGAATTGGTAGCACCTGACTCCGAGGAGAGGGTTCGCTTCCCTGTCTCGACCCAAGGGGAGCGCCCTTTCTTTTATGCTTATGACTATTTTTTTAGCCAGTTGGACATCACTTTTCCCTTTACTTCCTTTGAGACCGATTTGCTATGGTCGTGTAATGTAGCTCTGTCCCAGCTTCATCCGAATTCCTGGGACTTTATTAAGATTTTTCAGCTTCTTTACCGAGAATTGGATGTTACCCCTTCTCAGACTCTTTTCCTTTATTTGTTTGTTTTAACTAGGCCCGGGATTTCTTCGAAAAAGAAAACCTCGTGGGTTTCTTTTAGATCTGCACAAGGAAAGAAGGTTTTTACCATGTATGATGAGTCCTTTAAGGATTTCAAGAATTATTTCTTCAAGGTTCGAGTTGTTGAGGGAGCTCGCCCCTTTTTCCTGGAAGCAAATGATGAACCATCCTTCCCTCTGTGTTGGTAGCAAAATGTAGTAGTATCCCGATATACGTGGGAAATGCTCGATGAGATTAAGCAGACTTTTGTAACAGTTCTGGAGAACCTTTGGGGAGAACCTCCTCATCTAGATACTAAAAAATCCTTGGGGGACCCCTCTCTTGTTCGAACTGCATTGGGTATTACTTGATATATATTGCTTCTTGTTGCTTTCTTCTTTTTTCCTGGTCTGTAAAACTCATTGTTTTCTATTTTTCAGAGATGGCCAAGAATAATGATGCAATGAAAGCTTTTAAGAAAGCGAGAAAGGCTGCTGCCGCTCCGAACATCCCGGCCAAGATGGATATAGAAGGATCTTCTCAGGTGACGTCAAAACCGTTCGTGCCAAACTCTCCCTGTCCGAGGAGAATGATCCGTACTCCTCGAGTCTGTGTAGTGGATCCTTCGCAGTCTTCTGCTGCTGCTGCATCTTTTCCTCCGGTCATTCCTCTTTCAAAAACACCTCGAACTGTTAAACCCTTCAATCTAGATGCCCCTGATTTCGACAATGTTGGGTTTGTCGACCAGCAGATTGGTCCCTATAGTGCCCTCCCTATGGATGATGTATCACTCCTTCACCATTTATACTTTATAACCCGGAGTAGCATCAAGATGGCACACATGGGGGCGGCCTTATATCGGACTGCCCAAGATCTTCCTCTTCATGCTACGAAGGCCTTTATGGAGGAGGCCAAATTGGAGTTCGATCGGATGAAGGGTTTGAAGGAGGAGCTCGAGGTGAAGGTGACCAAGTTAGAGAAAGAGTTGGAGGGTGAGAAGGCTAGTTCTATTGCCTTGGCGGCTTCTGTAAAGCTGGCTGAAGACACGGCTTTGAGGCACAAGGATAGCTATGTTACGGCCTATAGGGAGGTGATGCATCTCAGGGAGGAGTTGGAGTCTACCCGGATTGATTATGCTGCGCTCCAGGGTCATCTTGTAGGTAGCGTAAATGCTACTTATGTGAAACTGAAGGAGCAGGTTCAAGTTCTTGCACCTGAGGCCGACCTTACTCTCTTTAGTCTGGACAATGTTGTAAAGGATGGCAAGATTGTTCCTGACGATCCTGATGATGATGATATTGAACCCCCCTGTGCCTGCCGCTAAGACTTCAGCTGGGCCGGCTTCTTCAGCTCCTTCGTCCGAGACTAGTCATCCTGAATTGGATCCGGATTATCAGATTTTAAACAGAGATGATGGGACAGTGGACGCAGTGCCTCTTTAGGCTCGCCCTCCTTCGCCTCGTGTTGCTGAGAAGACTTTGAATCCTCTATAAATTTTCTAGATGTTTGTGTGTATAGCCCGGTTTGTGGACCTTTTGAACTCTTTATATTTTGTAAATGATAGTTCTGAACTTTGCTGCATTCCTGGTTGCTTGTTTAGCAGCTTTCTTTTGAAAAACAAAGTGATTTCCAAGCTCTTAGGGTTAGTTTTGGTAACCTCTTGAGCTTGTTATTATTATAACTTGTGTTTTTTGTGACATGTTTGTCTGCAATCATCTCGATACCTTTCTAGGTGTTTGGAATTTTCGTTGTCTGACTTCACTGGCTGAAGTTGTTTCTAGTAATTCGCTTTGTCTGGACCTTACTCATGTCTTCATTAGGAATTACTTTGTATATCACCAAGGTTTTCGGGAGACCGATTTCATCATGTTGGTTTCGTCCAAGTTGCTGTTAGTAATCCTCTTTCTTGGACCTTGTTCAGGTCTCTTTCAGGGATTACTTTATAACTTTTGGGTTTTAGGCCGACTTCGTCATGTCGGGCTCTTCTAAGTTATTTTTGTAATCCTTTTTCTTGGACTTTGTTCAAGTCTCTTTCAGGGATTACTTTTATAACTTTTGGGTTTGGGCCGACTTCTTCATGTCGTGTCCTTCTAAGTTATTTTTGTAATCCTCTTTCTTGGACTTTGTTCAAGTCTCTTTCAGGGATTACTTTTATAACTTTTGGGTTTTGGGCCGACTTCGTCATGTCGGGCCCTTCTAAGTTATTTTTGTAATCCTCTTTCTTGGACTTTGTTCAAGTCTCTTTCAGGGATTACTTTTATAACTTTTGGGTTTTAGGCCGACTTCTTTATGTCGGGCCCTTCTAAGTTATTTTTGTAATCCTCTTTCTTGGACTTTGTTCAAGTCTCTTTCAGGGATTACTTTTATAACTTTTAGGTTTTGGGCCGACTTCTTCATGTCGGGCCCTTCTAAGTTATTTTTGTAATCCTCTTTCTTGGACTTTGTTCAAATCTCTTTCAGGGATTACTTTTATAACTTTTGGGTTTTGGGCCGACTTCTTCATGTCGGGCCCTTCTAAGTTATTTTTGTAATCCTCTTTCTTGGACTTTGTTCAAGTCTCTTTCAGGGATTACTTTTATAACTTTTGGGTTTTGGGCCGACTTTGTCATGTCGAACCCTTCTAAGTTATAGTAATCCTCTTTTATAGTGCTGGCCAAACCTCTTTCCAGGGATTTACTGATAACTTTGGTTATTGCGACTGGTCCGACTTATTAACGTTGGCCAGTCTTTAAGTTATTATTTAGAAACCCATTTTATCAAGACCTCATCAGGTCCTTTCTCTGGATCACTTTCGATAACTTCTTGCATTATTCTATTTTCATCTTTGCCGATTTGTAGAAGTTGGGTTCAATCCTCGTTTGGTCGACCTTTGGATGAATTTGGTTTTCATCTCTGTTGGTCTTTATCGTGATCGTGCAGTGAATTTGATTTTCACTTTCTGCCGATCTGTTGCTTTATAATCGGACAATGAATGTTTCAGATTAATGCGGCTTTAGAATTTGTAGAATATCTAAACATATTTTATTCAAAAGAAAAAGCAAATATATACATGCGGGATTTTTTATCCCTTTAAGTCGGATCATTTGTAGGTCTTGGCTTGGTGCCTCATTAAAAAACCTTTTCAGAAAAAAGAGTGCACCTTATGCTGAGATCCTTTATCATCCCTAACTATAGTACCTTCTCAGGGTGCAGGCGTGCCACGACCTAGGAAGCTCTTGTCCATCGAGTTCGGACAGTTTGTAGTAGCCCTTTCCGAGTACTTCTACGACTCGGTAGGTTCCTTTCCAGTTTGCTGCCAGCTTTCCTTCTCCAGGTCGAGTTGTTCCGATATCATTTCGGATTAGGATGAGGTCATTCTCAGCGAAACCTCGTGGCACTACCTTTTGATTATATCTTGAAGCCATTCGACGCTTTAGTGCTTCTTCCCTAATCCGAGCTCTTTCTTGAACTTCCGGAAGTAGGTCGAGTTCTTCCCTTTGAATTTGGGAGTTGGCTTCTTCATTATAGTGGATCACTCTAGGCGATCCTTCTTCGATCTCTACTGGGATCATTGCCTCCGTTCCGTATGCTAATCGGAAGGGTGATTCCTTTGTAGTGGAATGCGGCGTTGTTCGATATCCCCATAGGACTTGTGGGAGCTCTTCAGCCCAGGCTCCCTTTGCGTCCTGTAATCTCTGTTTTAGCCCGGCCAATATGACCTTGTTGGCAACCTCGACTTGTCCATTGGCTTGGGGATGTTCTACGGAAGTGAACTGGTGTTTTATGTTCATGTCGGCCACTAACTTTCTGAAGCCTGCATCTGTGAATTGGGTGCCATTGTCTGTGGTGATGGAGTATGGAACCCCGAACCTTGTGACAATGTTCCTATATAGGAATTTTTGACTTCTTTGAGTAGTGGCATTGGATAGGGGTTCTGCCTCGATCCACTTTGTGAAATACTCTATCCCTACTATGAGGAATTTAACTTGTCCCGATCCCTGAGGGAAGGGTCCGAGAAGGTCGAGTCCCCATTTTGCGAATGGCCAAGGTGAGGTTACGCTGATGAGCTCCTCTGGCGGGGCGATGTGAAAGTTGGCATGTTTTTGACATGGTGGACATGTTTTTACGAACTCTGTAGCCTCCTTTTGTAAAGTTGGCCAATAAAATCCTGCCCGGAGTACTTTTGTGGTAAGTGATTGCGCTCCGAGATGGTTGCCACAAATGCCACTGTATATTTCTTCTAGAACTTCCCTTGTATTGGAAGTCGGCATACATTTTAACAATGGTATTAAAATCCCTCTTTTGTATAGAGTATTATTTATGATAGTGTAGTATTGTGCCTCCCGTTTTAATCTCTTTCCCTCCTTTTCATCTGTGGGGAGTGTTTCTGTTTTGAGGTAGTTAATTATGGGGGCCATCCATCCTTGATCCTGGCCTATTATGGCTAGGATTTTTTCTTCTTTCGAGATTGACGGAAAATGTAGCATTTCTTGGATGGGGCTTCTATTGTTTCCCCCTGGTTTGGTGCTGGCTAGTTTTGAGAGTGTGTCGGCTCGGGCGTTCTGTTCTCGGGGTATGTGACGGACTTCATATTCTCCTAGTTGTCCGAGCTGTTCCCTGGTTTTGTCCAAATATTTTTTCATGGTGGGATCTTTGGCTTGGTAGCTCCTTGCTATTTGTGAAGTGACTACTTGTGAGTCGCTGAAGATGATAAGCTTTTGAGCTCCAACCTCCCTAGCCAACTTTAAACCAGCTAGTAGTGCCTCATATTTTGCTTGGTTGTTTGAAGTAGGGAACCCGAATTTAAGGGAGAGTTTGATTTGGGGTCCTTGCTCGCTTTCAATTATCACACCTGCGCCACTTCCAGTTTTATTTGAGGAATCGTCCACGTAGAGACCCCATTCTGTGGGGAGTTCCGGGGTGTCCGTAAATTTTGTGATGAAGTCACTACAAGAAAAAAGGTCTGTCGGCACACTTTTTTTTTTGTCACGCTTTTAAAGCGTGCCCAAAAGTGGTCATGGGTACACTTTTACGAAGGTGGCCACTGATTTGTGATTTGGCCACACTTTTTTTGCCACGCTTGAAAAGCGTGGCCATAGAGGGAAATCGGCATGCTTTTACGAGGGTGGCCACTTATTTAAAATTTGGCCACGCTTTTTTATTGCCACGCTTGTAAAGCGTACCCATAGAGAGAAATCGGCACGCTTTAAAAATGTGACTAATTTTTTTCTAACAGTCACATTTTTTAAGCGTGCCCATATACTGTGTTTATATAGGCACCCTACAAAAATGTACCGATAGAGTGCCACCCTATTTTTTACACACTTCACTTTTTTCTAAGTTAACTTTTAACCTATAGAAGTTGTAACTGCTCATACACTTCATTTTATTTCCAAATTCATTTTTATCCTAGAAGATAACCTAAAAGCAAGCCGTCGCACCCAGCAAGCCATCACACTAAGTTCATCACTGCCTATTGACGATTGGATTTTTGACGGTTTAGAATTTCACAAATGAATTCTCGTTGAAGTATAGTCTCTAAACCAACAATAATCCTTTCATGCAAAAATTTGTTTGTCACAAGTACAAACCCCTAAAATCTATAAACCGAAGTATTTAAACCTTGGGTCGTTCTCCCTCGGAATTACAATAAAGTGTCTTGTTATTGGTTATGAGTTATTTGGGGGTTTTGGATAAGAGGCATGAAAAGTAAATGGCAATGGAAATAAACTAACTACTATAAAAGCTCTTGGCAAGGTGTGAGAACTAGAAATCCTATCCTAGTTATCCTTCTCAATTGTGATGAGAATTGTTCATTACTCCCACTTAGTTAACCCCTACCCATGGAGGAAAGTCAAGTGGATGAATCAATTTGATTCCTCAAGTCCTAATTAACTCCTAAAGGAGAGACTAGCTTTAGAGGCATTCAAATCAATTAGCAATCTCTAATTATCAATCAACAAAGGAATTAGATAACTCAAGAGTCACTAATCACTCCACCATAGCCAAGAGGAACAAATCTATACTAAAATCCAACCAAGCATTTCATCAAACACTTGGAAGGCACAAAAGAAAAGTATAATCAATCACAACAAGAATGAATTCTAACTACAATTGAATACAAAGGATCAACAACAACAACCAAGGAAATCACAATTATCATGAATTACCTCAAATTGCATTATTAAAAGGAAATAAAGAGAACAAGAGTATCTCAATTACGAAACCTAGAAAACAAAATAAGAGAAATTACAATAAGAGAATGGGGATAGAGAGAAGAACCAAAGTGTAGCAATCATCATTGAAGGTAGAAGTAGAAGGAGACTTGAATTAAACCTAGAACTATGAGATCCTAATCTAACCCTAATTCCTAATCCTAATTCTAGAGAGAAGAGAGAGCTTCTCTCTCTAAAACTCTAAACTCAAAGTGGTTATTGGTCAAAAGGTGGTGATAATGATGCCTTCCCCTTAATCCTTCATCCTTTTATTCCTTTCCCTTAGCAATTTGGCGCCAAAAATGGGTTCAGAAACCCTCTCAAATCGCCAGGCACGTGTTGCATTAGTGAGGTCATGTGCCCTCATCGACGCGTGCGCGCACGGTACGCGTGCGCATCCCTGGCTAATTCTGCGATGTGCGCGCGAGCGCCTTGTGCGCGTGCGCGTGCATGGCTGACTTTGCTTCTTTGACTTTTTATGCTTCTCTCTACTTGTATGCTTCCTTCCTTGCTTCCTTTGATCCATGCCTAGCCTATTTCAATCCTGGAATTACTGGCAAACACATCAAGGCATCTTATGGAATCAAAGAAGAACTAGAATTCATCAAAATAAGGCTTAAAAAGCATGTTTTTACACTTAAGCACAAATATGGGAGAGATAACAAAATCATGCTAATTCCTAGGCTAAATGTGATAGAAGGTTATCAAAATACTCTAAATTCAATGCAAAACAAACCATCAAATTGGGGTTTGTCAACCTCCCCACACTTAAGCCTTAGCATGTCCTCATGCTAAAATAAGAAGGAACTAAGGGTTATGACATTTATTGAATGCAACTAAACTATATGAGTCCTACCTAAATGCAATTATCTAAAGCAATTGGAAATGCTTAGTTCAAACAAATCAATTCCCAAGAGAGCATGTGTAAGCACAAGAGCTAGGCAATAAGGACTAAGTCCAAACCACAATTGTATTGAATTGTCAAAAAGGAGTTCAAACTTGCAAGAATATAGGTAATATGGGTGGACACATGTGATTGAACTTTCGAACCCTCACCGGATGTGTATCCGCTCTATTCACTCAAGTGTTTAAGGGTTAATTCACTCAATTCTCTTCTAATCATGTTTTCCAAAATTTGATTTTCTTCTAACAATCAACACTTATTCAATGCATGCATACATTCATCATGAGGTCTTTTATTTAGGTTGTAATGGGGTTAAGGTCAAGGTAGGATCATTTATGGTCAAGTGGACTAGGAATTGAATCTTCGATTAGCATAGACTTTCCCACCTAACCTATTTAATGACCTATACAAATGCGAGCTATTCTAACTACCCATTTTTCACTTTTTTTTTTCTTACATACTCATGCATTTTCTTTTCATTTCACAACACTTATGCATTGATTCTTATTGAGCTTCACTTTGGGGCATTTTGTCCCCTTTATTGCTTTTCTCTTTTCTTTCTTTTTTTCTTTTTTTTTCTTTTTCTATATACATTTTTTCTTTTCTTTTCATCATCATTTTTTTTATATATATTTTTTTTTCTTTTTCTTCTTTCAAACTAAATACGAGAACATCAATGCATAAGGTCTCTACATTTAATCAATACATGAATATGTGCCCAAATCTTTAAACATAAAAGTGTACTGCCCCTTTTTATCCCATCCAATGTTCCCTAGCCTCACCAACTTTGAATAATAAAACACTCTCACTAGCCTAGGTCAATCAAAGATCCAAACAAGGACTTTTCATTGGTTTTCCGTCTTAGGCTTGTAATGTGCTAAAATAAGAATAAGTGGGTTGAGCATAGGCTCAAAATTGGCTAACAATGGGGAGTAAAAGGTTGGCTATTTGGGTAAGTGGCTAATGAAAGAATGGCCTCAATCATATAAATGCACAAACACAAGAAATAAACGGATATATGGAATCAAGCAAATCAAGGATCACAATCATGGAAAGAGAACAATTTCACACAAGAATGGAAAATAAATGGTTATAAAATGTAACCACATCAATAGGCTCAAATCTCACAAGCTTGTGTTCTCAATTCAATACATGCTTCACAAGGTATGAAATTCAAGCAAGTTTCAAAAATTTTCTTTCAATCAATTGGGTTAATGCCCTATATTTAAACTTCTTGAAAAAAAATCTCAATATTTGACTAAGCATTGTTGTGATTGAAAAGTTCAAAAATTTTCTTAGTTCACCCTTTCCTTTTTCACTTAAAACCAATATATTATGTAAAAAGGGTGACTAAATATTTGCAATCCAAAGTATGATTTCTAGTCACAACTACAAACTAAAAACAAAGATAAACAAAATGTATAAAGAAGAATCCAACTAAAAGTACGGAATCTATCATCCAAAACATCTAAAAATATCCAAAAGCATCAAAATATCTAAAATCCAAAATAAGAAATGCATCAAAATATATACAAAGATGTGCAAAATGAGATAACTAGGCCGAAAAGTTCACCGGTTCCCAAATAATGCTACCGGTGCCCTCCCCACACTTAAAACCAAGCATCGTCCTCGATGCTAAACCGGTGGATCAGTGGGAGGTACAACGATAGGCTCTGGCTCTGACTGTGGCTGTGGGACCGGCTCCTCCTGAGTCTGTGGTGGCTCTGTAGTGTCAGGGGCATCCTGCTGAACCAGTGCCTCCGCGTCCTCCTCCTGATGATCCTGCTCATCGGAGGTCGGAGAGTCTGGAAGCGGAGGTAACTCAGCGCCAAGGGAGATGAGTGCCTGATCCATCCGATCCAGTCGGCGTCTGACATGAAGCCTCTCGCGCTCCAAGAACCGGAAGAGACGCTGGACCAAGAGATAGGTAGGCTCAGGTGCTGCTGGAGGGCCTGTAGATGGTGAAGGAGCTGCGGTCGTAGAAGATGATGGGCCAGCTGTAGGGGCTGGTGGTGAAGGTGTCCCTATGACAGCTCTAGCCCGAGAGCGGCGTCTAGTAGGTGGCTTCTCGTGCACCCAAACACCCCAGGGGATAGTAACCTCCCTGTCATCTGCATCAACTGGTGGTGGTCGCACATCATCATCTGACCACGGGACATCAGCTAAGGCCGCCATGCTCGTGACCAATGTAGGAAATGGAAGTAGGCCACGAATATGCGCCCGCCACATGCACTGTCGGATAAGTCTAGGGAAGGAGACATCCTTCCCCTCCATAACACACCCGATCAGCAGAAGCATCTCCATGGGGATCTCAGAAAAGTGGGTGGTAGGCAGGACGTAGTGGGCGAAGATCATCTGCCAAGTCCTGGCCTCCCTAGTCAAATGAGTGAATAACATCCCCTTTGGCTTGGTGTTGCCTGCGTCCATAACCCATGAAGCGTCCGGTATCCCAATCACGCGCCGAAGCGCCTCATAATCAAAAGTCATGGTATGGATGGCTATCTCAGCCTGATGATGGGCACACTGGTCATGCGGAATGTGTCAGCAATGTAATGCCTCCCCAATGGCGGTCTCGGTGACCATAATCTCTCTACCCCGCACCTGAACTGAGTCCAAAGTCGGACGGAAGAAGTTGCAGTAGAATTCCTTCACCCAAGATATATTTATGTCACCCAAATCCCGGTTAACAAAGTCAATACCTAACTCAAGGATCCGACCGGTAATGCGCCGTCTCACATCATTAGGTAGGAGCAACTTCTTCTCAATATTTAGCTTCGTTGTTCGATATCTAGAGAATCGAAGCTCACAGTAGAGATTGGGGAATTTGTCTGGATTGGTAGAAGGCAACTGCTGATTCTCTTTATCCTCGTCATGCAATGGATTCTTAGCATAGTTCTTGTAGATGGAAGGAATGGAGGGGGTAGAGTGTTTTCTCTTCTTAGAGGCGGTGGCTATGGCTTTGCCTTTATCCGACATCCTGAAAAATGTGATAGAATATATAAAACATTTAGCATGTAGCAAAAAACATGGTCAGGTCATAAATGACGAACAATCATGATGTTGCAATGAATATGCAAAAGTGAACAAGTAAACCAAAAAAATGCAAGCTTCATTAAAATCAACAACTCATATTCACAAGGCAATAGTATCATCATATAGTTGAAGGAATTTGTTAAAGATGGTTAAAGGTGAGTGGAAGTGGAATGGTTAAAGAAGTTAGTAAGTTAGAAAAGTAGGTTAGTGATATGATGATATTTATGCGTAATGAAAAGAAAAGTTGTGGTTTATGTTCATGATGATCGATGCAAGTCCGGGAAATCAAAAAGGAAACGGAAATTTGCCCAAAACTGAAATAAAGATCAAGATGAAACTAATTTTCTTGAAAATCGGGCAGCATTCCGGCTTAAAATTGGACGTTCCCGGATAGCAAAATAGCACAATTAGCACAAAAATAGCATCAATCACGTACAGCAGCAAACAGATATTATTTGCAACACATATTGCATGGAATATCAACCCAAAACCAACATACTGTACCCAAGGAAGCAAGCAGCAGATATGGACATACGGAGCAATTATCAGGCCTAGAATCCTCTATCCAGCCCTAGCTACCTAACAGCAATTATATCTATCTAACCTAACATACACAGTTCTAAGCCTAACTAACTAACATGCAATAGACTAACGAACAGAAACAGATGATTAAAAGAAAAACAGAAAGGTGTAAGCTGCGTAGGAACCGGGGGGCAGAAGGGAACGAGGAATGGAAAGGGAATTTAGGAGCAGGGCCACAGAATCAGAATTCGCGCCGCCGTCAACGGTGGCGGTTATGGCAGAGGGGCGGCGGCGAGAGTTGCTGCGGCGGCCGAGATGAAATGGGTGGGTGAGAGAGAGAGGTTGAGGGCGAGTTGCTGGCGGTGATGATGGCGCGGTGGAAGTTGGAGAAACTGAGGGGAGGAGGGACGGTGATGGTGAAAGAGGAGAAGGAAAGGAGGATGTGTAGGGAGAACAGAGAGGGAGTGAGCTGCCGGCAGTGATGACGGGGTGGCGGCGGAGGGGTTGGTCACGGGACCGTGAGATGGGTGCGAGGAGTGAGAGGGAGAGAGAGAAGACGGGTGGTGGTGAGAGGGGAAGAGAGAATCGATGGCCAAGGATGGTGACGGAGGGGTAGGTCGTGCGGCGGCGGCCGGCGCTGCTGCTGCGACGGCAGCTGGGGGAGAGAAGAAGAAGAAGAGGTTGGGGAAAGAGTTGCGCGACTGCGCAGTGTGCTTCACGAGCTAGGGTTATCCCTATTTTTGAATCGGCGCGCGCGCACACCTTGCGCGTCCGCGTCCATTTGAAAAAAAACATGGGTCCTACGCGTGCGCGTACAACGCGCTTAAGCGGGGATGAGCAAAATAGGGAAGGACGCGTGCGCGTACCGTGCGCGCACGCGTGCATGGAGTTGGGCTAGGGGCTTAGAGTTGGCCTAACTCAGGCCTAACTCTCTGGAGAATGGCCTGGGAGTCCCGCCACTAGATTTGCGCGCACGCGGCAAGTACGCGTCCACGTGCATTGAGGGCAATGGAGATCCACGCGTGAGCGTACAGTGCGCGCTAACGTGGGGTGGCATATTAGGCAGGGGTGCGTGCGCGTACCTTGCGCGCACGCGTACATGAGATTGGGCCTGAGGCTTAGAATTGGCTTGAGGCACGCCCAACTCTCTGGTCCATGGCCTAGTTTGGTGGCACCACGCAAGGACGCGCGCGCGGCAAGTGCGCGTCCGCGTACATTGACGAATTGTGAAATGGCGCGCTGGCGCGATGCATGCGCTCGCGCAGATTGGGTTGGGCCTGGGGCCTAGAGCTAGCCCAGAAATGGCTTAACTCTCTGGGGTTTGGCTCAATCAATTGCAGCAAAAAATCGGCGCGGACGCGGCAGGTGCGCGTCCGCGTGGGTCAGGTTGGGCTCAAGGCACAATGTTTGCCCAAGAGAGGCCCAACTCTCGGGAGTGTGGCTCGTGGTGCATGCGCACCGGGGCGCGTGCGCGTACGTTGTGCGCGCGCGTCCACGCCCCCCCCCCCTTTTTTTTTCAGAAGAAAAACTTGCTGGGTGCTCCCCTTAGTGTTCCCAATTCTTATTCACTCAACCATCATACAATTCACAAAAATGCAATTTTTTATATTATTCATCTACTACTAAACACAACATGCAGGTGACTAAGCTAACAATTAAGTTGTACAAACAAATTTGTATGAAACATCTACCTACAATGGTAACTCGAATCACTTATTAAGTAAATTTAGAAGAGTGGAAAGAGTTTACCATGGTGGGGTGTCTCCCACCTAGCACTTTTAGTTTAAGTCCTTAAGTTGGACATTTTGAGATGCTTATTGTCATGGTGGCTTATGTTTGTACTCATCCTTGAATCTCCAAGGATCCTTGCTTCTCAATTGGTTGACAGAATTTCCAACCATAATCATCAAGCTCGGGCACAGTTCTACCCAAGATACGAGTCCCCATAGTTGGTCTTCATATAGCGAACCGGGATCCCATATCTTGTCTTCACACCCATCTTCGATTTGATCTTCATACTTTTTCTTTCCGGGTGGTTGACATATAGAATTCTCTTTAACATACCAAACCTTCTGTTGAGACCCATGCAATGTGATATTCTTCCAATCATCGTTCCTATGCCTTGAAACGTTGACCTTAATGAGCCTAATTCCTAACTTGCAGCCACTACACAACGTGTTCTTGCTTTTAACTCCACAAAGAGCTCTAAGTTGTCCATCCGTTTCAATCAAACCATATTCAAGAGAGAAAGTGAGGCTTATGGATAAGAATTTTACCCACTTGAATGTTGTGTTGGATGGTGACTCGGGAAGGGAGACCTCCCCACACTTAGACAATGCAAGGTCTACTTCCTTGTGCTCTTCTTTAGTTGTTTCCACCTCTTCACAATTCTCTTCACTTTCAACCTCATCTTCTTTGTTACATGGCTTGGTGTTATCTTCAAGAACTTCTTCTTGTTTAATGAGAGGCGATTCAACTTTGGATAGAAATTCATTGATGAACAAGGTCATCTCTTGATCAACCTCCTCATATTCTTCAATTTCAATATACACCATGCCAACGTTTTCCTCTTGGTAGCTCTCTTCCTCGTTGCTCACCAAGGGTATGGGAGGTTGTGCACACTCTTTTATACTTTCAACTCTATGTCCAATGGGAGAGGATTCCATTGTAGAGAGAAATTCATCCATGATTGAATCCATCTCTTGATAAGCCTCTTCCAAGTCTCCAACGATGATATGTCTTGGAGATTGCGTACCCTCCTTAACATCAATATCAAGCTTCTTGGAAGAGTTCTCCATGATGCTACATTCCCATGGACTTTCAACATCTCCTAAATCTTCAACCACTTCTTCCTTTTCTTCAATGATTATAGGCTCCTCTAGTTGCTCCAATACAAAATTTGACTCCTCTTTCTCCACCGAATTTTCCAATTTCTCCTTCATACTTTGCTCTTCTTTTGACTTTTCACATGTGGTCACGGAAGTACCTTGAGTATTCAAGCATTGGTGGGCTAAAGTGTGCACCACCTTGGTCAAATTGGTCACAAACTCAAGTGTATCCCGCTTCATGGCTTCTTGTCCTTGGAGTAACAAAGTGAGATGATCGTCTATTGGGGCTTGGGGTGAATAGGAAGGTTCATTATTTTGGAGAGAGGGTTCATAGTAGGAAGGTGGTTCTTCTTGGTAAGGGTATGGAGATGGTGAGGGTTGAGGTGGTTCATGGTAGTAATCTTGATAGGGTTGTGGTGGTTCTAAAGGTTCTTGCTCATAATGATCACAAGGATGTGGTATGGGTGATTGGTTATATGATGGATAAGGGCCACATAAAGGTACTTGGTAGAAAGGGGCTTGCGAGTATGGTTGAGCATCATGTTGAGGATAAGATTTATAGGCATATGGTGGTGGTTGATTGTCATAAAAGGAGTCACCATAGCCATTGAATTGACATGCATTAGGATGAGAATTATACCTATGAGTGTCCGGAGGTTGATGCCAATAGGAGTGATCAATTCCTTGAGGCTCCTCCCATCTTGGAGTGTTCCATCCTTGGTACATGTTAGCATTGAAGTTCACATTCCCTACAACACAATTAGAGCCAAACTCATAGCCAAAGTGAGAATTCATTATGGAAAAACAAAATAAAACTAACAAAATCTAGTAAACAAGCAAAAGACAAACTATTTACCCTATTCACATATGTACAATAACCAATAACATAACACCATTGCAACTCCCCGGCAACGGCGCCATTTTGACGATTGGATTTTTGACGGTTTAGAATTTCACAAATGAATTCTCGTTGAAGTATAGTCTCTAAACCAACAATAATCCTTTCATGCAAAAATTTGTTTGTCACAAGTACAAACCCCTAAAATCTATAAACCGAAGTATTTAAACCTCGGGTCGTTCTCCCTAGGAATTACAATAAAGTGTCTTGTTATTGGTTATGAGTTATTTGGGGGTTTTGGATAAGAGGCATGAAAAGTAAATGGCAATGGAAATAAACTAACTACTATAAAAGCTCTTGGCAAGGTGTGAGAACTAGAAATCCTATCCTAGTTATCCTTCTCAATTGTGATGAGAATTGTTCATTACTCCCACTTAGTTAACCCCTACCCATGGAGGAAAGTCAAGTGGATGAATCAATTTGATTCCTCAAGTCCTAATTAACTCCTAAAGAAGAGACTAGCTTTAGAGGCATTCAAATCAATTAGCAATCTCTAATTATCAATCAACAAAGGAATTAGATAACTTAAGAGTCACTAATCACTCCACCATAGCCAAGAGGAACAAATCTATACTAAAATCCAACCAAGCATTTCATCAAACACTTGGAAGGCACAAAAGAAAAGTATAATCAATCACAACAAGAATGAATTCTAACTACAATTGAATACAAAGGATCAACAACAACAACCAAGGAAATCACAATTATCATGAATTACCTCAAATTGCATTATTAAAAGGAAATAAAGAGAACAAGAGTATCTCAATTACGAAACCTAGAAAACAAAATAAGAGAAATTACAACAAGAGAATGGGGATAGAGAGAAGAACCAAAGTGTAGCAATCATCATTGAAGGTAGAAGTAGAAGGAGACTTGAATTAAACCTAGAACTATGAGATCCTAATCTAACCCTAATTCCTAATCCTAATTCTAGAGAGAAGAGAGAGCTTCTCTCTCTAAAACTCTAAACTCAAAGTGGTTATTGGTCAAAAGGTGGTGATAATGATGCCTTCCCCTTAATCCTTCATCCTTTTATTCCTTTCCCTTAGCAATTTGGTGCCAAAAATGGGTTCAGAAACCCTCTCAAATCGCCAGGCACGTGTTGCATTAGTGAGGTCATGTGCCCTCATCGACGCGTGCGCGCACGGTACGCGTGCGCGTCCCTGGCTAATCTGCGATGTGCGTGCGAGCGCCTTGTGCGCGTGCGCATGCATGGCTGACTTTGCTTCTTTGACTTTTTATGCTTCTCTTTACTTGTATGCTTCCTTCCTTGCTTCCTTTGATCCATGCCTAGCCTATTTCAATCCTGGAATTACTGGCAAACACATCAAGGCATCTTATGGAATCAAAGAAGAACTAGAATTCATCAAAATAAGGCTTAAAAAGCATGTTTTTACACTTAAGCACAAATATGGGAGAGATAACAAAATCATGCTAATTCCTAGGCTAAATGTGACAGAAGGTTATCAAAATACTCTAAATTCAATGCAAAACAAACCATCAAATTGGGGTTTGTCACCTATCGCCAAGACCGTCGCACCACACAGCTCGCCGTCATGTTCATCTAACCCTCACACCCAGCCCTTCATCTAGCCCTCACACCCATCCCTCTCTCTGTCGCACCCAACCCCGCACCATCAATGATCTCTCGCGCCCAGCTGTTTCTCGACGGTCTCTCGCACCCAACCGTCGTACCATCGACGCAACCCTCGTTAGATTTGGAACCCTCCATCGGCGCTGCTCCGTCCACGCACCATCAGTGGTCTCTGTCTCGGCGTGCCCTCCTACTCTCTCGGTGGTCTCTGTCTCACAAACCCTTGTTAGATTCGGAACCTCAATCGTTGCTCACTCTATTTCGCAAACCCTCAATCGCCGCTCCTCCCTCCGTGGTTCAGCACCCGTCGCGTTGCCATCTCCCTCTCTGAAGTCGTCGCGCCGCCGTCTCCCTCTCCCTCACTCGTCGCACCTCCATCAGCCATGTTCAATGTTCACAATGCCGTGGTAAATTATTTGGTCAATTTTTTCCTTGATCTGATTATTTGATTTTTGAATTTGATTTTCTTGGTTCTTCATTTTTTTATTTTTATAAATTTCTATTTTTTGTTCTAATATGATCCGTGGTTTAGGGTTTTTTTTTTCTCTAAACTTCTTGACATTTGGTTCTGTTCTGCTGTAGCTGTGGTAGTGCTCAGCTACTGATATGTGGTGCTCATTCTTTGAGTTCATTCTTTGCTGAATCTCGTTTGGCAGAGAATACCTCTAGATTTTTTGCAAGGTGGCAAATTTAGAGCAGCAGCAGATAATTACATTAGGCCTCCCCTAACTAAGGTATTCAAGTTTCTTTTTAGCTTCAAATTATGCCTCGCTCAGGTTTTTCGAAGTTGATTGTGATTTCTTTCTTTTGTATTCTCTCCAGGGAGTTCCATCTCTTTTCTCTGATCTTTCGTCTTTGTATAATCACCCTGGGAAGGTCAGCTTTATCCCTTACATTTCTATAACTGAAAAACTATGAGATATTTGATTGTATTTTTTCTTCCATCATGTTATCTAATGGAAGAAGATAAGCTTCCTATGGGTTCTGATTGTTCTTTTTATTCTTTTGAACTTTGTTCAGGCAGACATTTTGGAATAACTTATTCTTGTATTTTTTCACAGCGCTCTTCAAGCTAAGGTATATTAAAGATCAGATAGCGAAGTAGGCAGCTTAATTGCTTCAGTGAATATAGGTTTTAAAGGCTAGCTAGTAATTAATTACTACTGTATATATAGATAGAGAGTGGTCACTACTACAGCCTGTATGTTCTTATTTAATTATTTGTTTTTAGTTGTGTGTATATTTAAATGTTTGCATCCTTGTTTTGGTTTTCAGAGGTAATTTAGTAAAGGAGGAATTCAAGAAATTATTGTAGCATTTATACTGAGCATCGCATCTGCTAAAATAAATAAATATGTCAAAGAGGTTTGAGATTCATCAAGAGAATAATGAAGGAAGTGGCGGCAAGAGTAGTAATGATAATGAGGGTGAGAAAAATTCATTTGACATGAATGAAGGAGCGGCTATGAGTGATGATGAGGAATTGGAAGAAGAGAATAATAATGAAGCAAAGGAGGAGGAGGAGGATAACAATGAAGAAGGGAATTCAGCAAACCCAAGTAGCAGCAGCACAGCATCAAGAGAAGGGAAGAGAGGGAGTGGTGTGAGACAATATGTGAGATCAAAGATGTTAAGGCTTCGTTGGACTCCTAATCTTCATCTCTCCTTTGTCCATGCTGTTCAGAGGCTTGGAGGTCAAGAAAGTAAGTCAAGAAAGTAATTCCACTCTCAAACAGTTGTAAGACTACACTTCAATTTGACTTGGGAGGAGTTTAATTTAATAAAATGGTCTGTTTCAATCTTTTTTTAAGTGATTCTTCTGTCTTGTGTCTATCCTCTGAGTATGCTACTATTGTAGGTTCCTTATATTACAATTGCTTTGACGGATTCTAAACTTGGTGCGGAAGGGGCGTAAAGAACTTTTTGATTGGTTATCTAGGCAACTTTCTGTGCAAAGCAGTTTTGCTGAAGCTGCACAACTTCTGAAGCCAGCCTCTGCTGCAATGACAGTAAGTTTTAGACATTCATGGACCAATTCTAGCTTTAGTTCTTGAGAAGTTGAAACCATATGGAGGCCTTCAAGGTAGGGTTTTGTATCATAGCTCATTCTTAATCCACTTTGTTGCTCAGGGTTAATGATTAACATGAGTATTCTTATGTTTATTTTCTTTCCCATGCAATATTTGTGCTTAGAATCATTTGAGTCTGCTAAGGCAGTTTCAGTGGGCGCATCAAAAGGTGTTCAAAGGCTGGAAAATTAACAAGTTTTGAATTTGGATTAGTTCTGCAAACACTACTGCCAATGCTTTAAACTATGCTTTAGTGGAACTACGACTGACAGTGGTTTATTTTCTACATTCCAGAAAATCATATTCGATCCATAGTAAACACAATATCCAGTAGTTGAAAAGAAATTTAGATCATTTAGATCTCCAAGTTCTTTTAATAGAAAAGTTGAATGTAATTTGTTTAAAATAGTTTGTATCATAGTAGAATTACTTTCACTGACAAGCATATCAACAACATAAATAAATATATAAATAATTGAAGTAGTTGTAAAATGTGTGAAGAGGAAAGGATTTGATTTTGTGCTCATAAATCCAAAAGATTGTAAGGTGGCAGTAATGGTTAGATACCAAGCTCTAAGAGCTTATTTCAAACCATATATTGCCTTGTTTAGTTTGCAAACAAGGTTTGAATTTGAGTAAACAAAACTAGGGAGTTGAGACATGTAAATAGTCTCGGTTAGATTTCCATTTAGAAAAGCATCATGAAAATTATACTGCTTCACTGCCTAACCTTTTGATAAAGCTATGATTAAGATTATTCTAATAGTTACAGGTTTGATAATAGGTGAGAAAACCTTATCAAAATCCACACCTGCTGTTTGTGTATATCTACAAGCAACTAACCTTGCTTTTTGCCTAAGAATGTTTGAGTTTGCGTTGGTTGATTGCTTTTAAGATTTGTTTGACTTCCTAACTACTTGATTCATCATCTTGATAGCGGGCTGTTGCAACAAAGGGTGCTAGGTCTGAGCCTATCTCTGTCCAAGATATAGCACTTCAGTCTCAAGCTTTATTAAATGATAAGGATTCAAACAAGGAACTGCTAAGCTCTGTATACCATAATCTACATTAAATCTTCAAAAAGAGTTTATGGATGAACTGTCAACTGTGTTGCCTTACATGCAGGAAGATAGAGAAAGAATGGTGATTCGAAAGTTTAAGTTTGAGGACCCACGCATTGAGCATATTCAAGATCTAGAGGTGAGTCCATTTTTAACCAATGACCATGTGTATATTTTCTGTGATTTTTGAATTATAATAAACTACTCTGCAACATGCTTGTGATGCAGAGTGATATGATTAGGTACTTCAGAGAGTATTTATATAGGAGACTCTTAATTGATAACTTCTTGAGAAATAAAGAAATATGATTTTAATGAGATTATTACAATTTGTGCTCTTGGAGTAGCTGCCCGCTAGTAGTTCTGCCCCCTGCACAGCTTCCACGGTTTTGGAGATTTAAGTGAGACTATCAAGGTATCATAACTTTTTTCTAGGTTTCATTTGTATGTTAACTCAGTGCTGTGAATTTTGATGAGCTTTCAGATAACAGATGATGCATTAATGTATAGTGGTATTGGCTGTAATTGGACACTACCACCATATGGTTTGCCACTATTCTTCTTAGTGTGAAATTCCACTACTTAGTAATAGCTATATGTTGTATTTGTTGAAACCTCAGCTTAGACATCGAGTATTTTTCTTTTTTTTTTAATGTAACTGGTGTTTCAAGTTTGAACATGCTCAACTAGTGTCAACTTATATGCATCATTTGATTCATTATGGCTGCTTGCTATCGTTGCAGTCAATGCAATGTTTACATTCCATTTGTCAATGTTTTATGTGATTTTAATGCATACTTTTCACTAATGCTTCCTTGATGCCGGCATGAATTTTTTTACATTAATTCAGTTAATGAAATGATTTAATGAGATGAGATGAAAATTTTCATTTGTTCACTTTGCTATTAGAAAAATGTGCCTATATTTTTTATTTGGGAACCCAATGTATGAAATTTAAATCTGCCTTTAGCCTCTAATATTCTGAATTCTGATGCTATACCAAGTAATGAGAGTTAATATTAATATGTTCAGGTCAGAGGTGATGTCTACACATATGACTCGGGTCTTGTTGCAGGTATGTATTATTATAAAAAGGAGGCTACTAGTTTTGATTACTAAGTGACAAATTTGACATGGTTGAAATTAGTACTGATTTTGCAATTTGTTGTATAGTTCCCATGCATACAGGTTACTGTTGCTCAATAGCTTCTCCACCTCCAACAGCTATACAAGAGTTGCGGGCAACCATTCGTGTGCTACAAATTAGTCCGGATGTTGTTTAGGAATTAGATTAGATTTTTTATAACATAGAATTGTAATTTTTTTAAATGTTTATTTTGGAATTTGAATTTATTTTTTTAAATATTTTATTCATGTTTTATCATGTACATAATTCATATAAATCAATGGAAGATTAATTTTTTAGTATTATATTTTATTTGAAAGATTAACTTATTAGTATTTCTATTTTTCTTATTTTTCTTTTTTTATTTGAAAAAGGATTAGGCCACGCTTTTGAAGTGTAACGACAAGTTTTTAATTTTTGGCACGCTTTAAAAGCGTGGCTGTATATCCATCTTTCGGCACGTTTTAAAAGCGTGGCTGTATATTCATCTTTCGGCACGCTTTAAAAAAGTGGCTATAGGGTTATACATACAGTCACGCTTTTAAGCGTACCAATAGATAAAAGCGTGGCAAAAAGTAAAGCATACCAATAGATCAAGAAAAGTGTGCCGATAGATCAACCGGCACGCTGGCAGATGTGACCCTTTCAAAAGCGTACCGATAGCTCAAAAAGTGTGGCGAAAGGCTATCGGTACGCTTTTTTGCACCTTTTGGTACGCTTTAAAAGCGTGGCAAAAAGCTTATTTTCTTGTAGTGAGTCGGCTAGGTATTGTGACTTGATGGCTGTCCGAGCTTCGTATTGAAGATCAAATTCGGACAACTCGACTGCCCATTGCAAAATTCTGCCTACTAGGTCTGCTTTCTACAAAATCCCTTTTTATAGGCTGGTTAGTCCGAACCCTAATGGTGTGGGCTTGGAAGTATTGACAAAGTCATCGAGATGTTAGTATAAGGGCGTATGCAAATTTTTCTATTTTTTGGTAGTTCAACTCGGACCCTTGTAATGCTTTACTGATGAAGTATATGGGTTGTTGCCCACTGTCGTCTTCTCGAACTAGTGCTGAGGCTACTGCCCGACTTCCTACTGCGAGGTACAATATGAGTGGTTCTCCTTCCCATGGCCGTGTTAGGATAGGTGGTTGTCCGAGGAATTTTTTGAAATCTTAGAAGGCTTGCTCGCACTCTGTTGTCCATTCGAACTTCTTTCCCTTCCTTAGAGTAGCGTAAAAGGGGAGAGATCTTATTGCCGATCTGGCTAGAAATCTGGACAAGGCTGCCAACCTCCCGTTGAGTTGTTGTACCTCTTTGACACAAGTCGGGCTCTTCATGTCGAGTATGGCCCGGCATTTATCCGGATTTGCCTCTATTCCTCTTTGTGTGAGCATAAAACCCAAGAATTTGCCAGCTTCTACTGCGAAGGTGCATTTTACAGGATTGAGTCACATGCCATACCTTCTTATAATATCGAACACTTGGGTCAGGTCAGATAATAGCGTTTCCTAACTTTGTGTCTTTATTAACATGTCGTCCACATAGACTTCCATGATTTTTTCGATGTGATCGGTAAAGATCTTATTCATTAATCTCTGATAAGTAGCTCCCGCATTTTTAAGACCAAAAGGCATGACGATGTAGCAGTAGTTTACTTTTGGGGTTAAGAATGAAGTTTTTTATTGGTCGGGTGGATACATTGGGATTTGGTTGTATCCCAAATATACGTCCATAAACGAGAGGTATTTGTATCCGGAGGAGGCATCTACCAGGGCATCGATACTTGGGAGTGGATAAGGATCTTTTGGGCAAGCTTTGTTGAGATCAGTGTAGTCGGTGTACATTCGTCACTTCCCATTTAATTTTTTCACCAAGACGACGTTAGCTATCCATAATGGATACTTGACTTCTCTTATGAATCCTGCTTCTAGTAGAGCTTGTACCTGTTCTTCCACAGCTTTGGATCGTTCTGGCCCGAGCTTTCTTCGCCTTTGTTGTATTGGCCGAGATCCTGGGTAGACCGCCAACTTGTGGCACATTAATTTGGGGTCTATGCCCGGCATGTCTGCAGCTTCCCATGCAAAAAGGTCGATATTATCTCGTAAGCACTGTACGATTGATTCTTTTATGTCTCCCTTTAAGTTCGTACCAATATTGGTTGTTTTGTCCGGGATATCTCCGATCTGGACTTTTTCTATTTCACCTTCGGGTTGTGGGCGAAGTTCTTCCCGTCTCTGAACTCCACCGAGTTCGATTGTGTGGAATTCTTCTCCTCTGCCTCTGAGGTTTAGACTTTCATTATAACAGCAGTGCGCCATCTTCTGATATGCTTTTATTGTAGCTATCCCTTCTGCAGTTGGGAATTTCATGCACAGATGTGGAGTCGAGACTATTACGCCGAGCTGATTCAATGTTGTCCGACCTATTAGGACGTTGTAGGCTGAGCTCACGTCAACCACGATGTAGTCAATCTTGAGTGTTTTTGATTGGTTCCCTTTCCCGAAGGTTGTGTGTAGTGATATGTATCCAAGTGGTTGAACTGGGGTGTCTCCCAGTCCGAATAGACTGTTTGGAAACGCTCTAAGTTCTCTTTCTTCCAGGCCGAGCTTATCGAAGGCAGTTTTGAACAAGATGTCGGCGGAGCTCCCTTGGTCTATCAGGGTGCGGTGGAGATTTACGTTCGCTAGTATAATTGTGATGACCATGGGATCGTCGTGTCCTAAGATGATACCGGATGCGTCTTCTTTGGTGAAAGTAATTGCAGGGGCGTCGGGTGTTTCTTCTTTCCCCTCGACATGATATACTTCTTTAAGGTATCTTTTGTGAGATGATTTGGAGATTCCTCCTCCCGCAAATCCCCCATGTATCATATGGACATGTCTTTCTGGTGTACGAGGTGATCGCTCTGTTCGTCCGACATCTTCGTCCGACATCTTCTTTTTCTTTGCTCATCGTCCCGGGTGGCCAGATACCGATCCAGTTTTCCCTCTCTTACTAGTTTTTCTATGACATTTTTTAAATCAAAAGATTCGTTGGTGGAATGCCCACGGATTCGATGGTATTTACAATATTCGGTCCGATTTCCTCCTCCTTTTTTGCCTTTGAAAGGTCGAGTTGGGGGTATTTTTTCAGTGTGGCAGACTTCTCTGTAGACGTCCACAAGGGACACCCGAAGAGGGGTGTAATTGTGGTATTTTTTTTATTTTTTCCCCATGTCGATCTTCCTTCTTTTTGGACTCTTTATCCTTGTCTCGGAAGGGATAGGTGAATCCGGATTTTGAGGTCTCTCCTAGTCGAGAATTTTCCTTCATGTTGATGTATTTCTCCGCTCGATCTTGCACTTCGTTCAGAGATGTAGGGTATTTTTTTGATATAGATTGGCTAAAAGGTCTCTCTCACAGGCTATTGATGAGGCCCATGATAGCGGCCTCTGTTGGTAGGCTTTGTATGTCTAGGCATGTTTTGTTGAATCTTTTCATGTAGTTGCGAAGACTTTCCTGGTCTCCTTGCTTGATTCCTAGTAGACTTGGGGCGTGCTTAGCCTTGTCTTTTTTGATGGAGAATCTGGCCAGAAACTTCTTGGCTAAGTCGTCGAAGCTTGAGATGGACCTAGGAGGTAGATTGTCGAACCATCTAATTGCCGTCTTTGTTAGAGTAGTTGGGAAGGCTTTGCAGCGAACTGCATCTGAGGCGTCGGTGATGTACATTCTACTTCTAAAATTGTTGAGATGATGGTCGGGATCTGTAGTGCCATCGTACAAAGTCATGTCCGGGAGCTTAAAATCTTTCGGGATTTTGGTCTTCATAATCTCCTCGGTAAATGGATCTTGGTCCTTGCGGGAGCTATCCTCATGGGAGGATCGATTAGCTTTGGCCTTGAGATCGGCTTTGATTTTTAGGAGTTTGTCCTCCAATTCCCGGCGTCGTCTTATTTCCCTTTTTAGGTTTTTCTCAGCTTCTCGTTGATGTAGGGCTTCTTGTTCAAGTTGTTTTAAACATTCTTGAAGTGCCTCCATTGCTTCGGCGTTTGGAGAATTCTTCTCATTGTTAAGTTGAGGAGTATCCTTTGGCGTAGTGTCTGCGTTTTTGTGCGGTGTTCTATCCTCTAGATCTGAGTCATGGTCGTTGTCCTATTCATCCGCCTTGGTGATGGGATGACTTCCGGGTCCCCAGCAACGGCGCCAATTTTCCGAGGGGTTACCTAAAATTGTAGGTCGATCTCGGACGAGATCTTCTGTACTGGTCGGAGATGACGTGTCCGGCTGGTGGGTGGCGGCCGGAGCTGTCATGTCCGACTTGTTGGACTGGCTGCGCTACTGATCCTTGGTCACCGGAGGGTGGTGGTACCTGCAAGGGACTCCGATGCTTAAGTTAGCAAGGGTATTAAGCAGGTTTTTAGTAGAATCAGATTATGAGTTAGTGTATTTATAGAGGTGTGATAGTAACCTTTTTAGATAAGATAAGTTAGTTATCTTATCTTATCTTATCTTATCTTATCTTTGGGTAAGGTCAGCTTATCTTCAAGGGAATCACCCTTATCTCTATAGGCTTGGGTTGCCTTTGGATTTGGGTCGTATTCCTCGAGTTGGGCCCTTTTTTGGGCTTTCCTATCGACTTGGCCGAGCTCTTTGAGAAGAGGTCAGTTTGTCCTGACCTGAAGAGGTCGGTCATCTTGTTGGTAAAACATCTCGGGTCGGACAGCTCGACCCAGGGTATGAACACTAACGAAGAAAATCAAGAAAACACATGTTTAAGAATGTTTCCTTGAAAAATGAATTGAAGAGGGAGGGAGGCAGCCATCTCACCTTATTTTCAGACTTGATATGTTATATGGTTATGTAGAGGAAGAAGAGAGGATTATTTTGGTAAAATCGGAGTTTTGATTTTAGTTTTAGTTCAGAAGAAATCAAGCTTTGAAGATTTGGAACTAAGAACTTTTCTCTCCTTTTTCTCTTGATGATTTTCGGCCACAATGATCAAATGAGACAGCCTTGGGGGTCTTGGGGGTATAGGGTGAGTTGTGATTGGTTGGCTTGGACGTGGATTAAAATAATATTAAAATATCTCAGGTGTATAACTACTAAAACTAGATGTATCGGAACACTTGTAAAAACATCTCTAAAAATTCTTTTCTGAGCTACTAGCATAAATGACACTAGTAACATATTTAATATGATAATGGAACATGTATGATGAGGCATTAGCATTGCTAAAGTCATCAAATATTTCCTGTGCTAAGCTGCACCAGAAAACTGTGAACCCGGTTAAACCGATTTCCTGTTTTTATCTAAAACTGCCCAGGTAACTTTATAATATCATTCAACCATCTTCTAATACTAATATAATGATAATATTATACTATTATCTCTCTTCTCTCATAAATCGAGTCCGGTTCATCAAATTGAGACTATTTACAAAAGCTAGAATCAAAACTCCTAACCGATACGGTTCAAAAACTAGGTTCTTCGTTATTCGTTATCGAGCTTGCCCCAAAAGAGGTTCTAGCTTAAGGATGACACAATGAAAATGAGGATTGAGCTTTGATGCGCATAAACTAGTTATGCTACGATTTAGGAAATTGCACGATCGGCAAAATTCCTTCCGGCAAGTGCACCGGTTATCGTCAAGTAAAAACTCACAATAGAGTGAGGTCGAATCCCACAAGGATTGGTTGAGTGAGCAATTCGGATTAGAAGTGTGTTCTAGTTGAGCGGAATCAAGATTTAGATGAGAATTGCGGAATGTAAAATTGGCGGGAAAAGTAAATGACAAGAAATTGAAATGGCGGAATCTTAAATTGCATGAATTAAAGAGCAGAAGCTAAATTGCTGAAATTAAAAGGGAATGGGGGTGATTGCATGAATTGAGTTGCAGAATGTAAAGAGAAAGTGGAAATCAGAAATGGGGAATTCATTGGGTGTTAGGAGATATTGAGATCTCCGAATCAAAACATGTTTATCTCTTCCTCAACCAATGCGTTCATTAAATTTTGCTTGGCAATCTTATATGATTGGATCCCAATCCCTTGGCTCACCAATTCTCTCTAAAAACAAACAAATTCCCAATCCCTTGGTTTAAATGTTCATAAGAAGAGATGATGCTCGATCACTGATTATACCACACAGTTTCATGAACCACAATTTGGTAGGATTACATGTCACAATATCCATCCAAACCCCAATCCAATTCACTGTGAGAAAGCTTCTCTAGCATGAATCCTCCATTCCTTTCCCAAGGTTCCGAAGGATTCCAATTATGGGTAGTTTCTTTCCCAAGACAACTACCCAATGGAATTAGATCGAGAAGCTTTCTAACAAAATTCAAGAGAAAAGATTGAAGAAGAAGATAAACTATTATTGATTCATTGAATTACAATAGAGCTCCCTAACCCAACGAAAGGGGTTTAGTGAGTCATAGCTCTGAATTCAACTACAAAGATATAAAAACTAGCTAAATGAAAAGGTAAAAGTTCCAGTGCCCTCTCTAACTTAAATTCTATCCTATTTATACACTTTCTATATTGAGCTTCTGTTGTGTTTCTTGGGCTTTGAGGCTTCTCCCTGCTTTCCTTTTGCCTTGGGTTTATGATCCATAATCTTGATGAGGCTGTTGATCCAAATTCTGTAACATTCATTGAGCCAACTTAGTGATAATCAAATAATGACACATGACTCAATAAATTGAAATTTCAGACTCATCAATCCTTCAGGCCCAATCCCATAAACCATGATATTCAATTGGGTTTCATACCAGAGTAAGTTTAAGTTAATGTTTGTGCTCAAATACTAACTTAAACCGCAATATTTTTGGCCCAGAAACCTTTTCCAAGAGTGGCGTTTAAGTTGCAGTTTAAGCTTAAACTGCAGCTTAAACGCCAGACACTTCCAGTGATGCCTTTTGTGGAAGCACGTTTAAGCTTCAGTTTAAGGTTAAACTGAAGCTTAAACGTGGAAATGGAAGAAGGCAGCCCTGGAGGGTAATATAGTCGAACACGTTTAAGCTTCAGTTTAAGGTTAAACTGAAGCTTAAACGTGGAAATAGAAAAGGCAGCCCTGGAGGTCGAACACGTTTAAGCTCCAGTTTAAGGTTAAACTGGAGCTTAAACGTGGAAATGGAAGAAGGCATCCTGGAGGTCGAACACGTTTAAGCTCCAGTTTAAGGTTAAACTGGAGCTTAAACGTGGAAGCTGAGAAAGGTAGCCCTGGAGGTCGAACACGTTTAAGCTCCAGTTTAAGGTTAAACTGGAGCTTAAACGTGGAAGCTTAGAAGGTAGCCCTGGAGGTGTCGAACACGTTTAAGCTCCAGTTTAAGGTTAAACTGGAGCTTAAACGTGGAAATGGAGAAAGCAACCCTGGAGGAGAAACTTGGTCGAACACATTTAAGCTCCAGTTTAAGGTCAAACTGGAGCTTAAACGTGGAAATGGCTCCCTGGTGCCTTTCCCCTTTCTGGCGTTTAACCTCCAGTTTAAGGTTAAACTGGAGGTTAAACGTGGAACTGCCCTCCTTGGTGTCCTTCTCACTTCTGGCGTTTAACCTCCAGTTTAAGGTTAAACTGGAGGTTAAACTTCAATTCCAGCATTTCTTAGCCTTCCTGATTTTGGCGTTTAAGCTCCAGTTTAGGCTTAAACTGGAACTTAAACTCCACATGTGATATTCAAGCTTCCTTTATTGATTTTGTTGCTTCCTTGCTTAGCCTCTTCTTCCCTGAAATCATCCAAACAATTGCATCAAAGTCTTGCAAAATTTCATGAGAAATCTTCCATTCATAGCATTCAAGTAATATAACTAAAACTCATGGAATTTGCATTAAAATCATACTGTTTGGATGGTTCATTGCTTTGCTATTCATTTAACCATTCTTGGTTACTTTAAGCTCAAGAAAATGCATAAAACAACTAAAACTAACAGAAAAATGCTAGTGAAACTAGCCTAAGATGCCTTGGCATCAAGCTTCTTGATGGTTGGTGCACGAAATTGTGATCTCCAGGCTCGAACAAATCCTGGTAATGGCTCCAAA
Organism: Arachis hypogaea; assembly: GCF_003086295.3. Taxonomy (NCBI): domain Eukaryota; kingdom Viridiplantae; phylum Streptophyta; class Magnoliopsida; order Fabales; family Fabaceae; genus Arachis; species Arachis hypogaea. The sequence goes on from NC_092053.1 coordinate 89,208,229, forward strand.
GCTTGGTGCTTTGATCTTAATTCATAATTGTCACAACTTCGATACAACTAACCAGCAAGTGCACTGGGTCGTCCAAGTAATACCTTACGTGAGTAAGGGTCGAATCCCACGGAGATTGTTGGTATGAAGCAAGCTATGGTCACCTTGTAAATCTCAGTCAGGCAGATATAAAGTGATAATGGTGTTTTCGAATATTATATAATAAGATAGGGATAGAGGTACTTATGTAAATCATTGGTAGGAATTTCAGATAAGCGAATGGAGATGCTTTTCGTTCCTCTGAACCTCTGCTTTCCTGCTATCTTCATCCAATCTGTCTTACTCCTTTCCATGGCTGGCTGTATGCAAGGGCATCACCGTTGTCAGTGGCTACATCCCCTCCTCTCAGTGAATAATATGCTCACGCACCCTGTCACGGCACGGCTATTCATCTGTCGGTTCTCGATCATGCTGGAATAGGATTCACCCTCCTTTTGCGTCTGTCACTAACGCCCAGCACTCGCGAGTTTGAAGCTCGTCACAGTCATTCAATCATTGAATCCTACTCAGAATACCACAGACAAGGTTTAGACCTTCCGGATTCTCTTGAATGCCGCCATCATTCTAGCTTACGCCACGAAGATTCCTGTTAGGAGATCTAAGAGATATTCATTCTAGCTTATTTCATGTAGAACGGAAGTGTTTGTCAGGCACGTGTTCATAGGGGAGATGGTGATGAGCATCACACATAATCATCACCTTCATCACGTTCTTGGGTGCGAATGGATATCTTAGAAGCGAAATAAGATGAATTGAATAGAAAACAGAAGTACTTTGCATTAATCTTTGAGGAACAGCAGAGCTCCACACCTTAATCTATGGAGAGTAGAAACTCTACCGTTGAAAATACATAAGTGAAGGTCCAGGCATGGCCGAGATGGCCAGCCCCCTAAACGAGATCAATAGTCTCCTAAGATGAACAATGGAATAAAACTAAGACCAAAGATTGTCAAAAAGACTAGTAAAGGGTCCTATTTATAATAAACTAGCTACTAGGGTTTACATGAGTAAGTAATTGATGCATAAATCCACTTTCTGGGCCCACTTGGTGTGTGTTTGGGCTGAGCCTGAGTGTTGCACGTGCAGAGGCCATTTGTGGAGTTGAACGCCAGTTTCTGTGCCAGTTTGGGCGTTCAACTCTGGTTTTGGATCCTTTTCTGGCGCTGGACGCCAGATTTGGGCAGAAGGCTGGCGTTGAACGCCAGTTTACGTCATCAATTCTTGGCCAAATTATGGACTATTATATATTTCTGGAAAGCCCTGGATGTCTACTTTCCAACGCAATTGGAAGCACGCCATTTCGAGTTCTGTAGCTCCAGAAAATCCACTTTGAGTGCAGGGAGGTCAGAATCCAACAGCATCAGCAGTCCTTTTTCAACCTCTGAATCTGATTTTTGCTCAAGTCCCTCAATTTCAGCCAGAAAATACCTGAAATCACAGAAAAATACACAAACTCATAGTAAAGTCCAGAAATGTGAATTTAACACAAAATCTATTAAAACATCCCTAAAAGTAACTAGATCCTACTAAAAACATACTAAAAACAATGTCAAAAAGCGTATAAATTATCCGCTCATCACAACACCAAACTTAAATTGTTGCTTGTCCCTAAGCAACTGAAAATCAAATAGGATAAAAAGAAGAAAATATACTATAAATTCCAAACTATTAATGAAACAGAGCTTCAATCATATGAGCGGGACTTATAGCTTTTTGCCTCTTGAATAGTTTTGGCATCTCACTTTATCCATTGAAGTTTAGAATGATTGGCATCTATAGGAACTTCAGATTCGAATAGTGTTATTGACTCTCCTAGTTTAGTATGATGATTCTTGAACACAGCTTCTTTATGAGTCTTGGCCGTGGCCCTAAGCACTTTGTTTTCCAGTATTACCACCGGATACATAAATGCCACAGACACATAATTGGGTGAACCCTTTCAGATTGTGACTCAGCTTTGCTAAAGTCCCCAATTAGAGGTGTCCAGGGTTCTAAAGCACACTCTTTTTTTTTGCTTTGGACCTTGACTTTAACCGCTCAGTCTCAAGTTTTCACTTGACAGCTACACGCCACAAGCACATGGTTAGGGACAGCTTGGTTTAGCCGCTTAGACCAGGATTTTATTCCTTTAGGCCCTCCTATCCACTGATGCTCAAAGCCTTGGGATCCTTTTTATTTCCCTTGCCTTTTGGTTTTAAGAGCTTTGGCTTTTTCTGCTTGCTTTTTCTTTTTCTTCTAAATTTTTTTTCGCCTATTTTTTTTTTCTGCAAGCTTTGTTCTTTGCTGCTTTTTCTTGCTTCAAGAATCATTTTTATGATTTTTCAGATTATCAAATAACATGTTTCCTAGTCATCATTCTTTCAAGAGCCAACATATTTAACATTCTTAAACAACAACTTCAAAAGACATATGCACTGTTCAAGCATACATTCAGAAAACAAGAAGCATTGTCACCACGTCAATATAATTAAGCTAAGTTCAAGGATAAATTCGAAACTCATGTACTTCTTGTTCTTTTGAATTAAAACATTGTTCATTTAAGAAAGGTGATGGATTCATAGGACATTTATAACTTTATGACATAGTTACTAACTACTAATGATCATGTAATGAAGACACAAACACAGATAAGCACATAACATAGAAAACGAAAAACAGAAGAAACAAGAACAAGGAATGAATCCACCTTAGTGATGGTGGCGTTTCCTTCTTGAGGAACCAATGATGTCCTTGAGCTCTTCTATGTCTCTTCCTTGTCTTTGTTGCTCCTCCTTCATTGCTTTTAGATCTTCTCTGATTTCATGAAGGATGAAGGAGTGCTCTTGATGTTCCACCCTTAGTTGCTTCCAATAATTGTGTGGAAGAAAATGTATCCCCTGAGGTATCTCAGGGATCTCTTGATTTGCAGTCAAATGTTCTACCACTGAGCTATAGACCCTTGATGGAAGCTTTTGTCCTCCCTTTCCTCTTTCTAGAGGTTTCTCTGGCCTTAGGTGCCATCAATGGTTATGGAAAAAACAAAAAAGCTATGCTTTTACCACACCAAACTTAGAATGTTGCTCGCCCTCGAGCAAAAGAAGAAAGAATAGAAGAAGAAGAGGATATGGAGGAGATGGATGGCTGTGTGTATTCGGCCATATGGGTGGGATTGGGTGGGAAAGAGATGTTGAATTTTTGAAGGTAAGTGGGTGTATGGGTGTGAGTGGTAAATGGAAGACAGAAGGGATGAGTGTTTATTGGGAATAGAGGATGATTGAGAAGAGAGAAGAGAGTCAGTGAAGGTAGGTGGGGATCCTGTGGGGTCCACAGATCTTGGGGTGTCAAGGCATTTACATCCCTGCACCAATTTAGGCATGCAAAATGCCCTTGCACACAACTCTAGGCGTTCAGCGCCAGGTTGGTGCCCATTTTGGGCGTTCAACGCCCATTTGCTGCCATTTCTGGCGTTGAACGCCAGAACCATGCTTGTTCTGGGCGTTTAGCGCCAGGATGCTCCCATTCTGGGCGTTCAGCGCCAGAACTATGCTCTGTTCTGGTGTTTGAACGCCAGACAGATGCTCCTCCAGGGTGTGATTTTTCTTTTGCTGTTTTTGATTCTGTTTTTGATTTTTTTGTTTATTTTGTGACTCCACATGATCATGAACCTAAGAAAACATGAAAAACAATAAAAATAAGAATTAGATAAACATTGGGTTGCCTCCCAACAAGCGCTTCTTTAATGTCAATAGCTTGACAGTGGGCTCTCATGGAGCCTCACAGATGTGCAGAGCTTTGTTGAGACTCTCCAACACCAAACTTAGAGTTTGGATATGGGAGTTCAACACCAAACTTAGAGTTTGGTTGTGGGGGCTCTGGTTGACTCTGCTTTGAGAGAAGCTTTTCAAGCTTCCTCTCCATGGTTGCAGAGGGAGATCCTTGAGTTTTGAATACAAGGGAGTTCTCATTCCATTGAAGGACTATTTCACCTCTGTCAACATCAATCACAGCTCTTGCTGTGGCCAGGAAAGGTCTTCCTAGGATGATGGATTCATCCTCTTCCTTTCCAGTATCCAGGACTATGAAATCAGCAGGGATGTAAAGGCCTTCAACCTTTACTAACACGTCCTCTACTTGTCCATAAGCCTGTTTTCTTGAGCTGTCTGCCATCTCTAATGAGATTTTAGCAGCTTGCACCCCATAGATTCCCAGTTTCTCTATTACAGAGAGGGGCATGAGGTTTATTCCTGAACCAAGGTCACACAGAGCCTTAAAGATCATGGTGCCTATGGTACAGGGTATTATGAACTTTCCAGGATCCTGTCTCTTCTGAGGCAATGTCAGTTGATCCAGATCACTTAGTTCATTGATGAACAAAGGAGGTTCAACTTCCCAAGCATCAATGCCAAATAATTTGGCATTCAGCTTCATGATTGCACCAAGAAACTTGGCAGTTTGCTCTTCAGTAACATCCTCATTCTCTTCAGAAGAGGAATACTCATCAGAGCTCATGAAGGGCATAAGGAGGTTCAATGGAATCTCTATGGTCTCTAGATGAGTCTCAGATTCCTTTGGTTCCTCAGAGGGAAGCTCCTTATTGATCACTGGACGTCCCAGGAGGTCTTCATCCTTGGGATTCACGTCCTCTCCTTCCCTTACAGGTTCGGCCATGGCACTTATGTCAATGGCCTTGCACTCTCCTTTTGGGTTCTCTTCTGTATTGCTTGGGAGAGTACTAGGAGGGAATTCAGTGATCCTTTTACTCAGCTGGCCCACTTGTGCTTCCAAATTTCTAATGGAAGACCTTGTTTCATTCATGAAACTTACAGTGGCCTTAGATAGATCAGAGACTAGATTTGCTAAATTAGAAGCATTTTGTTCAGAGTTCTCTGTCTGTTGCTGAGTTGATGATGGAAAAGGTTTGCTATTGCTAAACCTGTTTCTTCCACCATTATTAAAGCCTTGTTGGGGCTTTTGATCCTTCCATGAGAAATTTGGATGATTTCTCCATGTTGAGTTATAGGTGTTTCCATAAGGTTCACCTAAGTAATTTACCTCTGCTATTGCAGGGTTCTCAGGATCATAAGCTTCTTCTTCAGAAGATGCCTCTTGAGTACTGTTAGATGCAGCTTGCATTCCATGCAGACTCTGAGAAATCATATTGACTTGCTGAGTCAATATTTTATTCTGAGCCAATATGGCATTCAGAGTATCAACCTCAAGAATTCCCTTCTTTATAGGCGTCCCATTACTCACAGGATTCCTTTCAGAAGTGTACATGAATTGGTTATTAGCAACCATGTCAATGAGTTCTTGAGCTTCTGCAGGCGTTTTCTTTAGGTGAATGGATCTACCTGCAGAAGTGTCCAGTGACATCTTTGATAGCTCAGATAAACCATCAAAGAATATATCCAGGATGGTCCATTCTGAAAGCATGTCAGAAAGACACTTTTTGGTCAACTATTTGTATCTTTCCCAAGCTTCATAGAGGGATTCACCTTCTTTCTGTCTGAAGGTTTGAACATCAGCTCTAAGCTTGCTCAGCTTTTGAGGAGGAAAGTACTTGGCTAAGAAGGCCGTGACCAGCTTATCCCAAGAGTTCAGGCTGTCTTTGGGTTGGGAATCCAACCATAATCTAGCTCTGTCTCTTATAGCAAAAGGGAAAAGCATGAGCCTGTAGACTTCAGGATCTACTCCATTAGTCTTAACAGTATCACATATCTGCAAGAATTCAGTTAAGAACTGAAAAGGATCTTCAGATGGAAGTCCATGAAACTTGCAGTTCTGCTGCATCAGAGAAACTAATTGAGGTTTCAGCTCAAAGTTGTTTGCTCCAATGGCAGGAATGGAGATGCTTCTTCCATGTAAATTGGAATTAGGTGCAGTAAAGTCACCAAGCATCTTCCTTACATTATCATTATTTTCGGCTGCCATCTCCTCTGCCTGTTCGAAAATTTCTGAAAGGTTATCTCTGGATTGTTGTATTTTAGCTTCTCTTAATTTTCTCTTCAGAGTCCTTTCAGGTTCTGGATCTGCTTCCACAAGAATGTTCTTATCCTTGCTCCTGCTCATATGACAAAGAAGAAGGCACAGAAAAATAATAATAATAATGGAGATCCTTTATACCACAGTATAGGGATTCCTGCGTGAGTGGAAGAAGAGGGGGAGACAAAGAATGTAATATAATGGAAGAAACACAACTGTGAGGATGGAAGAGAGGTGAGATGAGATGTTAGGATATGAATGAATAAATAGAATGAGATGGGGGAGGGATAATTTTCGAAAATTATTTTGAAAAAGAGTTAGTGATTTTTGAAAAATGGTTTTTGAAAAATGTGTTAGTAATTTTCGAAAATTAAGATTTAAAAATTAAAATAATTAATAAATTAAAAAGAAATTTTGAAAAAGAGGGAGATATTTTCGAAAAATGAGAGAGAGAGAGTTAGTTAGGTGGTTTTGAAAAAGATAAGAAACAAACAAAAAGTTAGTTAGTTAGTTGAAACAAATTTTAAGAAGATAGGAAGTTAGGAAGTTAGAAAAGATATTTTGAAAAGATATTTTTGAAAAAGATAAGATAGAAGATATTTTGAAAAGATATGATAGAAATTAGTTTTTGAAAAAGATTTGATTTTTAAAATTTCAATTAATGACTTGGTTCATAAGAAATCACAAGATATGATTCTAGAACTTAAAGTTTGCATATTTCTTAACAAGCAAGTAACAAACTTCAAATTTTTGAATCAAAACATTAATTGTTTATGTTATTTTCGAAAATTTAATACAAAAATAAGAAAAAGATTTTTGGAAAATATTTTTGGAATTTTCGAAAATAACTAAGAATTTTGAAAAAGATTTGATTTTTGAAAAAGATTTTGAAAAAGATAAGATTTCAAATTGAAGATTTGATTTGACTCATAGAAACAATTTGATTTTAAAAATTTTTGAAAAAGTCAATCCAAATTTTCAAATTTGATGAGAGAAAAAGGGAAAGATATTTTTTGATTTTTGAAATTTTTATGATGCAAGAGAAAAACACTAAAAAGATGCAATGCATGAAATTTTTAGATCAAAACATGTGATGCATGCAAGAATGCTTATGAATGTCAAGATGAACACCAAGAACACTTTGAATGTCATGATGAACATCAAGAACAATTTTTGAAAAATTTTTAATGCAAAGAAAACATGCAAGACACCAAACTTAGAATTCTTTAATGCTTAGACACTAAGAATTAGAATGCATATGATAAACATGAAAAGACACAAAACAAAAAATCATCAAGATCAAACAAGAAGACTTACCAAGAACAACTTGAAGATCATGAAGAACACTATGAATGCATGATATTTTCGAAAAATGCTAGATGCATATGCAAGTGACACCAAACTTATGATATGACTCAAGACTCAAACAAGAAACAGAAAATATTTTTGATTTTTATGATTTTCTAATTTTTTTGGATTTTTTCGAAAATTATATGAAAAAGAAAAAATCAGGATTCCAAAATTTTTAATATGAATTCCAGGAATCTTGCATATTAGTCTAAAGCTTCAGTCCAGGAATTAGACATGGCTCACTAGCCAGCCAAGCTTTTAAAGAAAGCTCCAGTCCAAAACACTAGACATGGCCAATGGCCAGCCAAGCTTAGCAGGTGATCATGGATCAGCAGCAGGTGGATGAACAACAACTAATTGCTCTTGATAACAAATTGCAAGCCTCAGTCCAAATGAATTTAGACATGGCTTTACAGCCAGCCAGGCTTCACATGCTTCATGAAACACTAGAATTCATTCTTAAAAATTTTGAATAAATTTTTTTTTTTTTTGAAATTTTTATTTTTCGAAAAAGATGAGAGATTTTTGAAATTTTTTTGAAAAGAAAAGAAAACAAAAGAAATTACCTAATCTGAGCAACAAGATGAGCCGTCAGTTGTCCAAACTCGAACAATCCCCGGCAACGGCGCCAAAAACTTGGTGTGTTGCGGATGGGATCTGACTGATGTTCCGGACCAGACGACTTGCCGAAAACTCAAACAATCCCCGGCAACGGCGCCAAAAACTTGGTGCACGAAATTGTGATTCCAGGCTCGAACAATCCTGGTAATGGCTCCAAAGCTTGGTGCTTTGATCTTAATTCATAATTGTCACAATTCGATACAACTAACCAGCAAGTGCACTGGGTCGTCCAAGTAATACCTTACGTGAGTAAGGGTGAATCCCACGGAGATTGTTGGTATGAAGCAAGCTATGGTCACCTTGTAAATCTCAGTCAGGCGA